>NC_080571.1:246351165-246445270 GCF_030247185.1 Malaya genurostris | reverse complement strand
TAGCTTATTAGATTTTTCATTTTTGCCAAAGCCATCTATAAGAATATGAAGTGAGTTCCGTTGCGATGTTTTTCAACTCTATTAGTTCCGTTGCGATGTTTTTCAAGTCTATTTCTGGTACTTCCGGAACCAGGAAATGGGAACTTGTAGTGTTAAAGATTTTTAGTTCAGTTAGCAACTAATATAAGCTACAGATTGAAACAGATTTGAACCAAATATTAAAGATTTTTTCTTTTGCATCGTCGTTCTGAAGAAAAGTTTCAACACACTTCACATTCCGAATAAAATTCAATGGTAACATAAGGGTCGGTTTAGCCATCTGTTGTGAGTTTCTTTTTGAATGTCGGTACTTCCGATACGGGACTGCAACTGAGATGCGGTAAACCTAAAATCAATTGTTTTGACCATCAAACAACAAGACCAGTTAAATTGAATATGACTAGTAGAAAACATTTGTCTTGAAATTTCCAAAGAATATTCTTGAAATGTTTTACTATAAGAAAATACAAAGAAAACAATAAATGATTTTTAAAATGAAGCACACCCTCCCCCCCCCCTCACTTTGACATAGAATTCTTATCCTAATATAAATCAAATTTGAATTCTTATCCCAATATAATTCAAACGATTAGAATTTAATAAAACATATTCCTCTCATTTCATATAGAAAGGTATTAGATCCATAGTGTTATGTACCATTCGACTCAGTTCGACGAGATCGGAAAATGTTTGTGTGTGTACACTTTCCGAAGATATTTTAACCGCTCAATTTTCCCAGAGATGGCTGAACCAATTTTAGCAAACTTTGGCTCATTTAGAAGCTACTGTCGGACCATTGATCAAGTTCGAAAATCTAATAGCTGTTGATTCCGGAGATATATATTTAATAATATAAGTTCAATGGTACATTGCTTAAGCTCTAAGATGCCGGGGGCATGTTCCGGAGATATGATAATGTAAGTGGGATGGCTGGACCGATTTTAACAATCTTAGGCTCGTTTGAAAGCTACTATTAGGCCATTAAACAAGTTCGACGATCAAATGACTGCGACTTCGGGTTCCGCAAATATGATGGTATAAGTGACATAACCGACAAAACACGTTTTTTTCAGTTCTAGAGGTTTTAACCTTAAGGTCATTCGCCGCTTCGGGTCAGAAAAGCATTCTGCCACTATGTGCGGGGTTGGGGATCGAACCCAGATGGGCAGCGTGAAAGGCATCGACTAACCCATCACGCTATACCCGTCCCCTCCACAAAACACGTTGTTTTTACCGTTCTTATATATTAGGGTACCAATATTTTGGGATCACCTCTATTTTCGTAAAGCGCTACTGTTCAAAAGTTTAAGCACCTCGAAACAAGTCCCCATGAAAAATTTCAGCAAAATCGGATATGGGTAAGGAGTGCTGCCGGCGGTTAAGGTTTGAAAATTTTCGGATCACCACAGGGGAAAGTAGATGAAATTTTCGAAATCGATCATTTTTTTTATGCCAAAAGTCTTAAAATACATGAAACGTCGAGATTTAGTGTTATCTCGAAAATTTGTTTTTTAACTTGGAAAAATGTTGAGATGTTCCAGAAAACCGATTTAATCAAAAACATTTTTTTTCGAGATGACACTAAATCTCGACGTTTCATGCAATTCTAAGACTTTGGGCTTTTATTTTCGATTTCGAAAATTTCTTGTTTTAAACCCCCCCCCCCCACCTATATGGTGATTTTTCAAGTTCTATGAAAATTCCACTAAAAGGATTGAGAAGGGTTTTTTAGATTAGCATCACATTTCTCATATAAATACCCGATCAGATGCACATAACAAAATCATAACACAAGTATATCAACAGTTCACATGTATAACAATTTGTGTTATTTTTAAATATTAAACAAATGAAAACAGTTGAAAGTTAAAACTATAATAAAGTTAAAAATATACTAACAAAATCAGTTATGATGTTTTATTTTAATTTGCAAGACTCATGATAAAGTTCATTAATTGAAAAAATGAGTTTTTCCGTTGCTTTATATAGAAATATAATGATCAGAATTTCAAAAACCTAAAAGAAAAAATTACATCACTGAATAAATTATTCATTTAATAAAAAAAATCAGTCTACAATTTTGAATTGAAAAGATGCTAAAAGTTAGCTGTGATATAGTTTTTCTGTGTTTAATTTGCTATCTAATTTATTACAACTATTGTTAAATATCTCTGTAGTTATATCAAATTCAGTAATAATTGTGATACAAACGTTTCAAAATCTGTTACGATTTTGTTTCCGTTAGAGTCTTTTTCGTTATGATTTTTTGTTATTTTAACAACTTACCAGCCAAAAATATTTCAAAATTTGTTACAAAATATTTCTGAAATAAATTACTTCAGTTATTATTATTACGTTTCGTCTTTGACTCATCATTGCAGAGGAGTTCAAATTGAACTACTTAGCAGTTCAAATTGAATTACTTCAGTTGTTTTAATTCTGTTATTACTATCTGATCGGGTAGGCAACGCAAATGTTTTGTGAACTACTCGAATTAATCTGAATTAATTGGTGTCAAAAATGAGCCCAAATTAGTGTCAAAAATTATTTTATAAAAGAATAAAATAAAATTCCATGAGAGAAAGGCATTATCACTTCACTAGGTGGATTAAGAAACGTTTTTTTAATTCTAATCAGCCTGTAATTTCGAAATCGGAAGTCGTATCTGGATACAATTTAATAGTGTTTCATGGGATCACACGGCCTTCTGTTTGAACCTTCAGCGCTTTATGAGAAAATCTAGTGACTTTTTTTGCACATTTTACCTTGTTACTTCGCATGGCCGAAAGTCGGATTCAAACCAGTGCAGTAAAACTGCATTAAATTCAATTAAAACTGAATGTGGAACACATTGACGATCTCTCTAATGCAGTAAACTTCACTCTCTGACACACACAATGTTTGCTGACGGCCCGAACGGGCAGCATTCAGTTCATCACTCGTTTCTCTTCAATCGAGGCTCAGTTTAACTACCGTCAGTTGATCTCTTAAAGTAACAAAATATCTCTTTCAATAGTGTGAGAGCGGCCTTCAAATGAGGTTCATGTAAACGTTCGAATTGGTTCAAGGTAATAGATGAAAGACAAACCAGATAGCTGAAATATCAATCACAGAATACACATAAATTAATTGTTTCCTCCTTCAGTTTTCATTTTTAATACTTTACTCCATTTATAATTCTATTCGTTCGAACCTGCTTACTACCAAGAGCGAAGACAATGGAGGAGCTGCACTACTTGGCACTCGAAACTGAGCAAGCAAAACTTCAAATGACTAGGTGCGATTATTCAACTGACGATTAATTCCGGGAGCTTCACTTGAAAATGGCAGCAAAAGTCAAATGAATTATTAAGGATATGCTGACGGTCAGCGGCCATAAATTTCATTTTCATCTTATATTATTCGATTGAAAATGAAATTTTACCGCACTGATTCAAACAAACCTCCACAGCAGGTTATGAACCTATAGAACCTATCATTCGAGTCTAAGTTTGTGAAAATCAACTACGTACTCATACTTCCTATTTTGGCACATTTTACACCGTTACTTAGAAACGGCATGTTCGATGCGGATCAAGTTCAATAATAGGCTTTTCATTTGAATTAATCTCGGCAACTCCAAAGTAGTCACTTCCGAGCCGAGTTTGGAAGATGTTATGTTTTCTGCATCAATCATTCTGTCATTCAATACGATGGTTTGATGTTTCAAGCATTCAACGGCCTTTATTTCCAGAATCAAATATTGGATATAGTTCGATGGTAGCGTATTGATTACTATGAAAATGGTGTGACATTTTATGACCCATACATACATACATACATACATACCTACGGGCCAATTTTCATTTCGAGTCAAAATTGTCCCGTAGGGCTCGTACGTTTGTGATTTTTTTCTACTTGAAAAGGGCAATTAACTACTACACACTGAAATAAAATGTAAAAACCTATTTTTAATTCACCTAGTGGAGTGATTATTCCTTTCTCTTGTCACTCACACAGTCTCATTAGAATATTTTTATTAGGATAATCTCCAACATGAATTGGACTCATTTTTGATACAAATTCATTCAGATTGATTCGACAGACAGCAAAAGTATGTTTCAGCGTGCACGTCACATATTCGGCAACATTCCTTAAACCAAAATAATATATTGGAACGTGTTGGTTATATCTGATAAAATTGTGCGGATAGAAAATAGTGCTAATTGTCGGTTGCATCACTTAAACGATTATATCTACAGAACCGAAAGAGTTAGACATATGATAATCGAACTTGATCAAGAATTTAAAAGAAGCTTTCAAATGAACCGAAGCTGGTTGAAATCGGTCTCCGAGAAAAATTATCGTATAAGAAAAAATGCGGTAACAGACACGTCACTTTCATGATTATATCTCCGGAAGTGTCAGTCATTTGATCTTAGAACTTGATCTACAAACCAATAGTATCTTTTAAACGTGCCTGTTGAAATCGGTTGGGCCAATTTTGAGAGAAGTGAACGTAAAGTTTGCCGGGTACGTCATTCCTATTATTTTATCTCAGTAACCGAAAATTTCAATTCTGTTTCCTTTTCATAGAGAAAGGCAAGAAGCGATTATTAATGTCGTTTTCGTTTTTAAACCGCACTACACCGGTGCAGCGCTACTCCAAGGCATGAATAAACGAACAAAAATGATGAAAACATAAACAGTAACCCTTGACTACAATAAACGATTCGATTGCACAGAGCTACACCGAACTTTTGATGAGGGCTACACCAGTGGTATCGGTGTAGAAAAAGTAGCACTGGGGTAGTGCAGTTGATAAAAACGAACGGTTTCAGTGCAGCTTTCGCTACACCGGTGTAGTGCAATTTTTAAACGAAAACGACATAAGTTCGTAATCGTAATTTCGGACGAGTAGAATTGACTGAAGCGTACTGACAGCTAGTAAAGAATGTAGAAAGTAATCAATGTTTGAAGGAAAAATAATATTTCTTCAGTTCTAGCTCAATTTATATGCAAATAAGTCAATGCCGTAAATTATTTATTAACAAATTGTATAATTATGCAAATTATGTTGTTATTTTTGTGAAAATTAGTTTTTTTCAAAAAACATAAACGTTACTTCATAGACAACTAACAAACAAACGAAAACCCTTCTTAATCAACCTTGTGGTGAGAAAATACCTTTCTGTTGTTGTTTAAACGGTTTCATTAAAATATTTATAAGATTATATCGTCGGCTACTTTCACTATGAGCATATTAAATAACCCAATACTAGTTTTCCAACGCATCTAAGACTTTCGAAACCGATTCAGGAATCTCCGAAAAAAATTTGGCGCGTTGGAAAACACTGCGATTTGTACATACACCCAAAGCTCCGTTTACGTAAACTTTTTTTACGTTACCTCTTTTCACGTAACTCTTTTTACGAACAAATTCCAAAATAACGTAATCTTTTTCCACGAACCAAATTCCAAATATCGTAAATTTATTTTACGAACTTACTTCGTAAAAAGAGGTATTTGCATACAAGGAAAATCATTTCCGGCTCATTTATATTCCATGGAAATTACTACAATATGGGTATTTTCGGAACGAATTGATGAGTAAATGTCTCGAAACGATGTTTGAAATGTTTATGAATTTCAAGATGGCGACTTCCGGTATATTGGTATTCCTTTAAACCCCTTACAATATTTCTCAAAACCCCTACAATGACGGGTTTGATGAGTAGATGTCGGAAACGATGTTTGAGGTGGTTCTGAATTCTGCTTTAGTTCCTTATATGTAGGATTTCGCTTTATTTAGAGCAGTTATTCAGCAGTTTCGACAGTATTTATAATCTGAAATTCGAGCAGTTAGAGTAATATCGACACAAATTGTATGGGTTTTCAAGGAATATTAATAAACCGGAAGTCACCATCTTGGAATACAGAACCACCTCATTTTCCAACATGTACTCATCAAACCAGTTCCAACAATACCCATATTCTGATGGTTTGTTTCCATGATTCGGCTGCTCGGCCATCCATGGAAGTTGACCATCAATGTTAACTTCCCTCTCTGAGCAGCCTAGATAGCCGTGTAGTGTCGGTAGCGGTTTCCCAACTGGCTAAGAATAACGCTACGGTCCACCTGTACCGGTGGTATAAGTCCACCAAACAGGTAAGCCGTGTGGCATCCGGCGGAATTATTTTTTACCAAGAATTGATCCACTGGTTTCCTGTTCCATGTCGTAAAAGGCCACAAAAATAGGAACTCCTAAGTCCAGGTGTATTTCCGTGCCGATGGCTGAATGGCTGCAGGAGGTTAAACATTGCAGTCGTAAACGGAATATCTTGGGTTTTTCCTCAAGGTGGTGTACTATCCCCACTTTTATGGAACCTAGTCGCTGATGGTTTGTTAAGGAAACTTAATAACCTTGGATTTCCGACTTATGGTTTTGCCGACGATTATCATATATTGATGACCGGTATAAGCATTAACACTCTCTTGATTTAATGCAGCAAGCCCTGTGATCTGTTGAACAATGGTGTTGTCAGGTTGGATTATCTGTAAATCCGGGCAAAACATCAATGGTGCTTTTCACTCATCGTAGGATTATTACAGGAGCTCGTCCGTTGCAGTTCTTTGGTTCAGGGGTCACTGTGGTCGATCAAGTTAAATACGTCGGGGTTATTCTTCACTCAAAACTGAATTGGTCTGCTCACATTGACTTCAGGATTGAAAGAGCTTGCATGGCTTTCGGCCAATGCAGACGAGCTTTTGGAAAATCATGGGGACTCAAACCCAGATATATTCATTGGATCTACACAACTATTGTTAGACCAATTTTAGCATATGGATGTCTTGCATGGTGGCAGAAAGGAGAAGTCGCGACAGTTCAGTCAAAGCTAAATCATCTCCAAAGGATGGTCCTAATGGCGATGACAGGAGCATTCACGACAACTCCTAATGCTGCTCTAGAGGCGCTACTGTGTATTAAACCACTACATGTGTTCCTAAAACAAGAAGCATTATCTTGTGCATACCGTCTTAGGGTTACAGGGCTTTGGAACAGTAACCCATTAGATTATGCTACCAGCCACACTCGCTTGTGGTCTCAAATGGTTACGTGGGATGAGTATTTACTCGCTCCTAGTGACCTAACTCTCACATGCAGTTTTCCTTTTAAAACATTCAATGTGAGCTATCCTCTTCGTTAGGAATGGTTGTCTGGTTGTCTGGAACGACAACTTGATGAACACATAGTTTGTTATACGGACGGTTCTCTGTTGAATGGTCGTGCTGGTGCTGGTGTCTACTGTCGTGAAATGAGGCTGGAGCAGTCTCATTCACTTGGTAGATACTGTACTGTGTTCCAAGCAGAAATCTACGCGATTCTGTGTGGAGTACAATCGGCACTTCAGCAGAGGATCTGTGGTAAGAGAATTTATTTTTGTTCCGACAGTCAGGCAGCCTTAAAAGCACTCAGTTCGAATGACTCACGGTCGAATCTAGTGATCGCATGTCGAACTCAAATTGAAGACCTCAGCATTTCAAATGCTGTTTACTTCTTATGGGTACCCGGCCATTCTGGTATTACTGGAAATGAATGGGCTGATGAGTTGGCTAGAGCTGGTGCAACGAATGATTTCGTTGGTCCTGAACCAGCTTTACCACGTTCAACTAGTTGGATGAAGGACAAGATTCGTTCTTGGGCTGCATCCAAACATGCCAGCTACTGGCGCAGCTTGCAAACTTGCGCTCAGACAAAAGCATTTCTACCAGATTTAAATCTGAAAATGTCAAAGTGTCTACTGCATTTCTCCAAGCAACATTGCAGTATTCTGGTCAGAGCTCTGACTGGACATTGCAAACTCAATTATCACATGGCTACTATTCAACGTGCTGAGTATTATTCGTGTGATTTGTGTGAATGCGATTATGGTACTTCATATCATCTGATATGTAACTGTCCCGAATTGACGCAGCTACGTATCCGGGTTTTTGGTTCTCCATACATGGTTGAGTCTGTGTATGCGGAGCTAAAATTGAAGGATATTCTCTCGTTTCTCACCCAATGTGGTAAGGAGCTATAGTCAGAAGGGTTCATCGTTCTTCCTGGAGTGAATGAATCCCTTCTGTATTCACCTTAAATAGGGTTTAGCAGATTGTTTGGCATCCTTTAGGGGGTACCGAATTTACTTCTGCTCGTACATACTGCGAATCGTTCTGCATTCTTCCGGGAGTGCAGAATGGTGTCGCTTTTGTAAGATCTCTAAATCCTCTCGGGGGTTGGAGGTTTTATTAACAGCAGACTGTTCGGGACCTCGTAGAGGTTCAGAATTTACTTTTGCTTCCACTAAATGTGATCCTCAGTAGATTGTTCAGCATCCCTTAGGGGTGCAGAATTTACTTCTGCTTTTATGTGTTTTTGTGTCGTCAATTTTTCCCATCCTCCTAGTCCAACCCTTACCATTTCCTTTCAATCCTTCCCTCTTATATATCGGGAAAATGATGCTAAAAACATATTGATGGCAAGGCACAAATCTCCAAATATCAAGGGGAACGTGCCATTTGAGCCAATTTGTTCTGATTCCTGATTCCTGATACGAATATCGATGAACCGGAAGTCGCCATCTTGGAAATTGATGCGACTTAGAACATCCTTTTTCTGCAAATACTAATAATTTTTGTTCCATAGTTATCCACTATATTATACATATCCAATAAACAATCTTTTTTACGTTGAAAGTTCTAAATAACGTAAACTTTTTTACGTCATAATTCGATTTACGAAGTCCCGATCATTACGTAAATAGAGTTTTGGGTGTACTAGATTACATCTCCCGAACGGGAAATGGTCGCCAATTTCCTTCGAAACTTCGAAACACATTGTAGCTTGTAAACGAGCCTAAATTTATCGAACTTCGTTGAGTGATCTGCAAGAAAATGGAGCGAAAAATATAATAATTTTTTGTCACTTATTCCATTATAACTCCGGAACTAACAGATCGAAGGAATTTCGTGTGTTGATGAAACACTACTTTTTGATGAAAAAAAGTGACGCCGATACCAAAAAATGGCTTGATGAGTGTTATCCAGACTCTGCACCGGGCGAAGCAACAATTCGTGAGTGGTTTGCAAAATTTCGTACTGGTCATATGAGCACCGAAGACGATGAACGCAGTGGACGTCTAAAAGAGGCTGTTACCGATGAAAACGTGAAAAAAATCCACAAAATGATTTTCAATGACCGTAAAGTGAAGTTGATCGAGATAGCTGACACGCTAAAGATATCAAAGGAACGTGTTGGACATATTATTCACGAATATTTGGATATGAGAAAGCTTTGTGCAAAATGGGTGCTGCGTGAGCTCACAATCGATCAAAAACAACAACGAATTGATGATTCTGAGCAGTGTTTGGAGCTGTTATATCGAAAAAAAAACCGATTTTTTTCGTCGATATTTAACAATGGACGAAACATGGCTCCATCACTTCACTCCGGAGTCCAATCGACAGTCAGCTGAGTGGACTGCACGCGATGAACCGAACCCAAAGCGTGGAAAGACTCAACAATCGGCCGGTAAGGTTCTGGCGTCTGTATTTTGGGATTCGCATGGTATAATTTTCATCGACTACCTTGAAAAGGGAAAAACCATCAACAGTGACTATTATATAGCGTTATTAGAGCGTTTGAAGGACGAAATTTCAAAACCGGCCTCATTTGAAGAAGAAAAAGTTTTGTTTCATCAAGACAATGCACCGTGTCACAAGTCGATGAAAACCATGCTGAAATTGAACGAATTGGGCTTCGAATTGCTCCCTCATCCACCGTATTCTCCAGATTTGGCCCCCAGTGGCTTTTTCCTGTTCTCAGACCTCAAGAGAATGCTCGCTGGTAAAAAAAAATAGAGGGTTGTATTCAAGACACGACCGAGCACAATAACATTAAAAATGAAATGTTTCTAGGGTTCCCATAATAAATACGAAAATAAAGATGATAATGATGATGATACACTAAACTAATAACTTATTCAATTGACTAATTACAAACTTGCTCTAGTTTAAGCGCTTAGATTGTTAGCGAATGATGGAATTGACAATTAAATTCTTTCTTGATAATTAATTCTATTCAATTTTGATCCCTTTCCACAAATTTTTACATTGTTAAGTTTTTGAATAACGTCCTTTACAAACAACCTAAAGATTTGAGCATGAACAAAAAAAACTATTTCATTTTATGATAATAATTTTGGTGAAACGTACAAACTTATTAATTTTATAAACAGTTAATCGATCCAAGAGAAGATTTTATATATTTTAACGAAAAATGTTGTTGTGTTGTTCTTCAAAATCGTCGATAATCTTCGGAAAGTGTCGGTAGATAATATGGCAACAATACGAGGAAGAAAACATGTGAAACAATCCGCATAAAATATTTAGTTACTTACATTAATTTTCGCTTTGGCATATTAGGAATATACGGAATGGATACGTAATAAAATTCCGAAATTCTGTTCATATTGTAACTTGATGTTATTAACACATGAATGAACATTGTCATAGTTACAACGCGTGTAGTCATCCGACGCTTATTGTTTTGAAGCAAACAATAATTAAACTGAAACTAGCGGTTAACCAAATTCTACGAGGGTTCCTATTCAAACGATACATGTAAAATCGCAGGTAAGCTTACCTTGAGTTCATCTTTGAAACTATACGATATTGCATCTAATTGTACTGTATATGTGAGCCTGTGGAACTCATTTATACTACTAAACCGAGGAGGCCGCTTTTAGATAAGTTTCAGAATTTAATTTTGAATCATTTGAAGCGTTTAATTCCTGGTGGGACAACAACTTGTTCAGTCACATTGTCACGCTTTGTTCGTATGGGAATTGAGATTTAAGTATGCAAACCGATCCGTTGGCAAATTAAAACATTTTTAAGTTTACAATATTGAAGCTTTTGAATCATTTAAATTAGGAAAATCCATTAACAAATCATCGAGGAACAAGCGCTGCAAACCAATTTTTCAATGGGATGCAATTGAAATATTCAAATGTCGTTATCTCATAATAGGCATTTTTAATGGTAAAATCGACCAAAAATTTGCTAAATACATGGAATATACCAGAAGAATCGGTAACCACGCTGGTTCGGTTCTTTAATAGCTAGATGATATATGAGACACTCAAGCGAACACGGTGTTGCGCAGACAACAGGAAATTTCACCAACGCATAATGCAAAAGCGACAATCCAGCAAGTGAACGCATATACAATTCAGTCATCAGCTCACTGGACGAGCTACTTGTTTCTTTTACAGTCAAACATCAACTAGGCAAAGAAATATTGTGCAGCTTATATTTATAGATTTCTCTTCATACTACCATAAATCAAATAAACGTAGATTTCCCACAGTACGGTGACACTAACAGCACCTCTAGTGAGAAACGGGTGTACTTTTTTCCATTAGCTACTGTGGTTGTGTTAAATGCGCAGGCAACTTTATGCATGCATTTTAGGAGCATTTACGCACCCATTCTCCACCAGACGGTGCTTTTGCTGTCACGGGTTGCTCAACTACATTACTATTACACTGGGAAATCTATTGGCGTTTTCGTTTTTAATTTGCACTACACCGGTGCAGGGCTACACGGATGCATGAATAAACGAACAAAAATGACGAAAACATAAACAGTAACCATTGACTACCATAAACGATTCCATTGCACAGAGCTACACCAAACTTTTGATGAGTGCTACACCAGTGGTATCGGTGCAGAAAAAGTGTAGCACTGGTGTAGTGCAATTGGCAAAAACGAACGGTTTCAGTGCAGCTTTCGCTACACCGGTGTAGTGCAATTTAAAAACGAAAACGACATATGTTTATTTGATTTATGATACTACGCAGAACCATGCGGTGTTTTTTATGTATGACGCAAAGCCTCCTATACCGAACAAGAAGTTGACGTCATTTTTTACAACAGGGATTGGTGGATGAAAACATAGGTCCACTCTAACCATTTTTTCAATAGTATGCCATTGAAATACTGAAACGACGTCGTCATACATGTTTAAGTTAAAAGTTTCCGAATCGATTGATTGTTAAATTATAACAATCCATCAACAAATGACCGAGTTATTAACGTTCAAAATTATGACATAAAAAGGTTACGCGACTATTCTTGAAACTTTTAATTGACACCCGGCCCCATATAGTGAAGAGTAAGGCATTTTTAATGCCAAAATTTAGAGGAAATGAAGAGGTAATCGCTGAAACTGAGGCCTATTTTGAGGCAAAGGACAAATCGTACTACAAAAATGGTATCGAAAAGTTGGAAGATCGCTATAATCGCTGTATCGCCTCTGATGGCAATTATGTTGAATAATAAAAACGAATTTTGGCAAAAAAATGTGTGTTTCTATTAAACGATACGAGTTTTTCAGCCGAACTGTTAAAAGTGGTAGCCATTGGTTCTTCAAACTTAAAAAACTCGCTTTCTTATGATAGTTTTTGATGCAGTTCGGAAAAATTTTAGGTGGTTTCTACAACGGTTTGAAATTTGCAACCTTTTTCACCATACAATACCGGAACTGGAAGTTGGATCTGGATGTAATATGGCAGATGCTATTTTGGCTCATAGATGATCAACCATGATTTTGGTCAAAAATATACACGACGACAACTGAACGGCACAAAAAATGATTTAGCTATGTTGACATGAACGATATATTCTGCTGACGCCATCTCATGTCAAACACTGAAAACTTACTTTTAGACTCATTATAAGTAAAAGATATTACTAGTATAAGCAGGACTTTGTTTGGGACAACCTAATTTTGCCTGATAAATTTGTTGCCTGATTCACGCCCCTTGAATCCTAATTAATCATTTCTAGGGCTTTTGTACCAATAGTCATCTTGTTGTAAAATTGTTCTAAAATTGGATACAATATTTTTCGGCTCCGAGAAGCATTGTAAAATACTGAAGTTATAGCGACACGAAAACTCGATGCCAATACACCTATTTCCTTTTTACCTTGAAAGTCAATCTATTGAACAAAGACAGCAGATCACACTTTAACTAATGGTTTTCGTGTAGGAGATGACTACTGGGGCTGAGCCCGTTACCGTATATAATTGTGCGAGGGTTGCAGCATGATACCCATATCGGTTGTCTATCTGGCGTACTTTTTACTAATGACTTTAGGTCACCGCCTGCTATGGTGATATATTCTGCAGTGAGTACTTTTTTTCTGTTGAAGGAATGACCCAAGTTAATTTATGTATGTGCAATTTTCAGTGCAACCATAAATTCAGTTTCTGGGAATGTCCTATAAGCCAAAAAGCTTATGCATTAGCTCGCTAAAAGGGTAGAAGTGGATGTGCCCTTCGACTAGCATCCAGCAGCAAGGCACGTCTGATGACTCAAACCACTCACTTGCTGTGAATTACTGCACGCATAAATCTCTAATTTCTCCTACATTCAACGAAAGCCTTCCACATGTTACTGTGAGCAGGTTCAAGGTTTGGCAGATCTGCAAATAATTTACATTTTCAATTTTTACTTATCCTGTCAGTGGTACCTGAAAATACATTATAGATATGTAGTTTCCACCGTTCAACCAAGGCTGACGACCTAAATTTACTAAATTTCTCCCCTTTGGCTGAGGTTTCCATATAGGAGGGAAATCAAAAAAAATTAAAATGTAAGTTGATTTTGAAAGTTTTAGTTCGTAACGAAAAGCCTTCTGATGCCAGGAAAAGTAATTATAACGATTAGGCTGGTCAGGAAGAAATGAACTGTAATCATCTTTCCTATTTTAGCTACTTAAAGATCTATGACCTTAGTTAATTTCACCCCACTTTAACGTGCTATCGCAGTATTTTGTCCTATCGGAATTGGGTCAGTTTTAGATGGAAAATGTTTAATTCTTTTACACGGCTCAAGATCGTAAGCCGGTCTACTATAGAACAATGTGTGTAAAAACCAATCAGAATTTTTTTCTACTGGTAGTCATCCTTTTTAGGGAAGCGCTCTCCATACCATTCAACGTGGACTGGGGAGCGTTGGCTCGCAAAACGGATCTTCGTTCATTTCTTCGTCGTTGCTGTTGTTATAGTCGTTGTTTGTCGTATTCTCGGTGGTGTCGTTTTGCGGCTATGTATACTGCTACTTGGTTGTGAAGTCGGTGTCAATTGTAGCGAATTTGTCTTGATTTTCAATTGGTTCAGTCGATGTTCTAGAAGATGAAAACTCTAGATGTTCGGCGATGGTTTCATTATTTTCTTGTGTTGGATTAGAACTACTGCAACTACTAGTTACCGGTGCTGAATCGATAACCAAGACTTTGGTTAAAGATGTCGTTTACGCAGTGAGCAGGTTGTTCACAGAATTGACAGTTAGTAAGCTACTTCTCGTAGGTAACCAGAGGTTTACACATGTTCCTCCCGCCTTGATCTAATGTCACATAAGACGGAATCGCCTTATGTAGTCGCATAGGAAGCACACGGATGCCATTTCGGATACCAGAAATTAAACTTCGTCACACTTCGCTTTCAACGGACAGTGTTTTTTCACACTGCGACATGTCTTCTCCAATATAATATTCATTACCTTGCGGAGGAAGGTCATGTACCCGCACTTCTAAGGCACCGTCTACTACGTAAATAAGGATTTTGTTTTTAACACTATTTACTTCATTATTAATCGAAGCGAATCTTATTGCAACTCGTTTACTTTTAAACATGCTATAAACTGAGTTACTAATTTTGTTTATTTGTAATTCTTCTACATCTTTTACATCCAAGTACATTTGATCTTTTAGCATGATTTCAATTTCGTTTTCTTCTGGTCACACTTTTCATAGTGATGTCAATGTGGCAGAAACCAAACATAAAACTGATTTGATTAACCAATTGGTGTAATGAAGTCCTTCTCATATACCTCATGTTTTCATAAATATTACGAAAGGATTCTTCAAAACACTTTCACTAGAATCTTGAACAAGAACAAAAATGTTTGTTTGAACATACACTAGCATAATCTTCAACATTTATTAAAAGTTTTAAGTCAAGTTTATAGAAATTTTTCATTTTCTCTTGCATTTTTTGCTTTACATGGAATTCGCTTCCAAAATAAAGTCAATAGAAATCCATGAGACCAGAGAACCTTTCATTTCAGTCTAAATTAGTGAAAATCTACTTAGCCGTATCTGAGAAAATGATCAGTTCTTTACTATGGGATGCCTTTTCAAAATTTACCCTGAACAAGAATCGGTAGAAATTAATCGTGGATATCTCTTTTTCTCCATGCTATCGGAAATATGATCAGCAATTTATGATAAAATTTTCAGTAAAGACTGTCCCAGAAAGTATGGAGGCAACCAAAAACGTTCGAGCAAAAGAAGGAGGTTTCAGTTCGGGATGCGGCCAAAAAAGTGGGCACTTCGAAGTCAAATGTTCTTCGTGCTAAAGAACGTTTGAATCTTCGAACCTATAAGAAGCAGAAACAACCAAAATGTAGTCCGAAACAAGAAGCATCGATCAGGCCGAGGGTTCGAAAGCTGTACAATACGATTCTTGCTGGAAATTTGAACTGCATAATCATGGACGACGAAACCTACGTGAATCTTGATTACAAATCTATGCCGAGACCACAATATTATACGGTGCGAGAAGGGTAAACCAGTGCGAGACATCGATTGAAGTCGAATAATTTGCTAAGAATGTTATGGTCTAGCAAGCAATTTGTAGCTGCGGTAAGATTTTGAAAACCCTTCATCACCACTGCTTCAATGAACAGCGAAATATACATCAAGGAATATTTAAAAAAAACGACTTCTACCCATGATTCGAAACCACAAGAATCCTGTTGTCTTCTGGCCAGATCTTGCTTCTTGCCACTACTCGAAATCAACGGTAGAATGGTATACTTCCAAAAATGTCACTTTCGTCCCAAAAGACATGAATCCACCAAATTGCCCACAACTTCGACCAATTGAGGAATTTTGGGCATTAACGAAGGCACAACTTAGGAAAAATGTATCGGCAGCCGAAACCATTCAACAGTTCGAAAAAGATTAGAAAAAAGTGTCAAAACTTGTCGCCAAGAAGTCTGCACGGAATTTAATGAGGAACATTTGCAAGAAGGTGCGCTAGCTAGTCTACAATGGCTTAGTAGCAAATGTTGAGAATAATATTCTGTTGTTGTAGTCTAATATTATCAGTGTATACAATAAAATTTGAATATCTAACACTTGTGAATTATTTACAGCGAAATCGAAGTGCGTCAATACTTTCTGGGACAGTCTTTAATATGAAATAAAGACAAATAACTCAAAATAACTGTTTTCTAAACAGTTTTCTCATCGAGTATTAATGAGAAAAACTCATGACTCATTTTTGTCTTTCTTTATTTTTGCCTGCACAGTTGATTTTGAATATCAGTTAAGTTTTTATTAATGTACTTGTTGATATTTTCTTCCATAGAATTTGTTGTAATTTATACCATGTGTACTTCTGTTGGCAAACAACTTTTTACTCTCTTTTGCTTTGTCTTATTAATTTGTGTGGTAAAATAAGTGTGTCGTGAATTCGTCGTACTTTAGAATAGGGGCACCGTTATAATTCTGACAGAAAAGAAATGCAAACTTGCCCAATTCACACATTATGACAACTTATGAGAACGTTTTTAGATATTCAGTAATGTGAAGTTATATTCGTATTCACGTTATCCAGTTATGTCTCTGACATTACCCACCCAATTTTTTTATATTATCGCTATAAATGACGGGTGCAAATCGGTCAAGCCGTTTCTGAGCAATTAGAGTGATTTCCTGGCTTGGAGTACACGATCACTTTTCCGATACGTGCGGAAGGCTTCAAGCTAAGTAGATGAAAATCATTCCAATACGGTCTTAACTTGGATACAGAGATTGTGCTGGTTTTTTATAATAAATTTTTAAATACAGTATGAAAAAATGTCTGCAAATTTGATGGAACTTAACCACTAATGTCTGAAACATAGTGTTCATTCGAAATAGTATCACGATATGTGCTATCGAAGCAGTTTTGAATCAAAACTTAATGATTGAATTGCATGATTCTCATAAACGTTTCAAGCTAGTTAGAGCTTTTCTCTTTGTATGTTTTTATGTCTATCGGTAGTAATTATTTTTAATGATTATTTCTAAAATTGCCCAACGTTCAGGCACGTACCCAGAGGGGGGGCCCAAGGGGCCCTGGCCCCTCCCAAAATCAGAAACAGAAACAAAAAAATTTTGATGCGAAGTGAATAGTGCAATGTCAAAACTAAATAAAATTAAAATCAAACACCTGGAAAAATAAATGACAATAATAATAAGACACTTAATTGTTCTAAATGACTGGAAAGAGAAAGTTCACGAGCTTACCATAGTTGAACAAGATTCTGCAAATTAGAAAGATATCCTGCAGCTGGATCTCGCACATACTTATTTAGGACTGAAAATACGAGCGCAAGTGCACTTCGAGTACATGTTTGGCTGGATCAATTATTATACGCCAGAGAAATAAATGATTACGTAACAATGGACTGAAGTCGTTGTGAGTGCCTGAAAGAGAGGCTCAATGGGTCGGAAAGATCATGATACCTGTTTTCTGGGATTGTCATAGTATACAGGGTCCGGCACTCGAAGTGTAACCAACTTCAGACCTTCGAGCCTGGCGTCAAGGTAAATGCGACATATTATCGGGAAAGTATTCTGGAGGTTGCTTTGAAGCCGTGGGCAGACAAACATTTCGGTGGCAGACCATGGACGTTTCAGCAGGACTCGGCACCGTCTCACAAAGCGCGAGTGAACCAAGAATGGCTGAAAAACAACGTTCCGAGCTTCATCACGTCCACACAATGGCTCTCGAATTCACCAGATGCGAATCCAATGGATTATTCTCTTTGGGCCATTTTGGAGAGCAAAGTCCGAACTAAAAGATACACCAGTCTCGAGGCGCTGAAAAAAGATATTGTCCGCGAGTGGACCAAAATACACCAGCAAGTCACATTCGGGCAGCTTGCGAGTCGTTTTTTGACCGTCTCAAGGCCATAGTCAAGGCAAAAGGTGGTCATATCGAGCAAAAGTGAATTGATTCTGAATTTTGTATTATTTTTACACATTTTGTACTTTGAATTAAGTGAAAGTAATTTTCCAAACTAAATTTATGGCCTTTTTAATTGGTTACACTTCGAGTGCCGGACCCTGTACTTTTGAAGTACTAAATTGATGAAAGACCGAAATCACTGTGAAAGGACCTTACATGAAGCACATGAACATCGTTACCATAGTTAAAATTACGAACTGTCATCTATTCCCAAACCTTAAGTCATCTCTGAGAAATCGATGTGAACTTTGTCTTGGAATTTTAGACCGCTACTTCCGGAACCTGTTACCGAAACCTGTATAGCTAATGAAAGTTTGTGAGGCCATCAAATAATATGACCTATAAATTAAGAAGATGCTTTCCGTTCTCCACGAATCGAAGTAAGGGATCTATCTCGGACCACTTCTCAAAATCCATCATAATTCTTGTGGATTTTTGTGCTCTAGAAATGGACATTTAGAAGGTCTTAAACATGTGGAATTGAAATGGCATGACAGTAAACGTTAGAAATGTAATACAATAACCTTCTCTCGGTCATAGTCACACATTTTGCATAAATACCTAATAATGATAGTTCCAGTGTAAAAGTTTAAGGTTGTCTGTTAATAACGCCGGTAAATGGCGCACCGGAAATTATCTAGTTAAGCAATCTTCAGTAACATTATTTTTTCATTCTGGGCCCCTCCCGAAACCAAATCCTGGGTACGGGCCTGCCAACGTTCAACCGTGGCCTTTTTCAAGGGAAATTTTTTTTTTTAATTTGCTATCAATGTCTTCGACAAAAACGACAAGACTAAATTTTCCTTGAAAAATGTCATCAAATACGACCGAAACGTCGGGAAATTTTAGAAATAAACCGTTCGCCAATTGAAAAGTGACTGAGAAAGTCGTGAATAATCATTAAAAATAATTATCCAGGTAGTAATTATTCTTATTAAAACAAGCTTGAATCACCTACACGCTTAAATTTTATTGTTGAATTTCGGCAAAAAAGTACTCGGTAATCGTCTCGACAAAAAGTATAATTACTGAGAATCTCAGCAAACCTAGATTTGTTAACTGTAAATTATTAACGAACTTGTCAGCAGTAATTTTGCTGTTATCGAAAGTAGGAAATTCTTTTCTGTATTAATGTATAAAATAAACATCACAAAAACTAAAGTTGGGGAAAGTAAGCGATTTATTAATGTTCATTTTATTTCTGCATACAAAAAAATCTAAAAAAAAGATGATTGCTTTTGGTACTTCTCAAAGTCTCTACCTGGAAATAAGCAGATGTTTATAAGTACATTTGAAAAATAGATAGTTTTTGATTTTACTTATATTTTCACGAAACATAAATAATATACAAAATATATAAGCTCCACGAATCATGGCGACGTGGTGCGTTGCAAAATCGACAAGAGACATTAGATAACAAGTATCTCACTAAGTTTTCAGTAAAAACTAACACACTGTTCGAAATCTTGGCAAACGAATTTGCTGATTCTACCCGCACGGCCTTTTGGCTACCTGGGCAGCCATGGCCACCAGACGGCTACCGAAATTGATTCAGTAACGGCTGTCAAGTCCAATTTGGCAAAACATAGTCGCCTGTATCTCAGTTAGCCGAGCGTTTTCATCTTTTCACCTTTGCTGAAAATGTCAAAGATTTCGATGTGAAAAAATCCTGTTGGATACAGTTGTATCGTTTGAGGTGTATATCTGGCAGCAGTGAGGCAGTCGGTCACCAGAATGGCTGCCAGCCATATTTTGTCCGTTGGCAGCGTTTAGTCAGCCGCCTGGCAGCCATACGTATGCGGGTAGTAGTTATATTCGTTGTTTACTGAGAAGTTCAGTATATTTTTATGCCAAACTTTGCTTAAAAATACGCTTTTTCTGAAAAGAGCATGTAAGGATCTAAATAGATTTTCAATGAAGAAAATCAAGGTTTTCGCTTTTCTTGATTTGAAATTCTAAGCTGAATGAACTGATTTGTTTTTTTCGACTATATGGAAGTTTTATTGATTAAAATCAGGAAAAGAAGCACAGGAATTAGTAGTTACGCACACATTGTTGAAATTATACGTTTGCAAGGTGTCTTGCGCCCTAAAGCGACCATACCCTCCCCGGTAACCAGTAAGCACTAGTAATGCCAATAAAGTAGCCTTTTATGAGCACCAAAAATTCTCATAGCCTTATATCAGCAAATTGAAAGCTCATCTGTTGTAAATCAATCAGAGTTCAGCTTTCAGGATGCACACTAGTAATAAATAAGCATTATCTATGAATATTCGTATGTTTTGCCAAAGTCGACCATAATCTAGACCAACTAGAGATTATTTGCTGCCATAATGCGGCATTAGCATGTGTTTATTGGTTACCTGGGCTATTTCGAAGTAAATATTTGTGGTCGTTCTACTTTGAGGGCGTTCTACTTTCGAAACGTTGGCCAGCATCGCAAGATTCATATTTGATTAAAGTCAAATTGACCTAGGGGCCACTTTTAAATTCAATTACATTATGGAAAGGAATTGAGTATTGTAATATATAATATCAAGATGGATATGTATATAAGGTGATACAAATATATACCTTATAAATAAAAAAGAACCGAAATTTTCATTTTAAAATTCCCGCGCTTGTCCAATCTGTAAACTTTTATTCTCTCAACGTTGGCAACACTTTTATACACATTCTGTCAAATTTTGACGCATATCGTACGATTAGTTTTTGTTTGGCGTCTATACAAAGAAGTTGAAAAATTTTCGTGTGGCGATTTTTATAATGGATGAAAATTTAGAACAACGTGCGTGCATCAAATTTTGTGTTGCAAATGGATTTAAGTGTTCCGAAACGTTGAAAATGTTAGAAAAGGCCTTTGGTGAATCGTGTCTAGAAAAAACACAGGCATACGAGTGGTATAAACGCTTCAAAGGTGGTCGTACAAGCTTGGATCATGATGAGATCCCTGGCCACCCAACAACATCTGTTACTGAAGAAACATTGAATCGGCGAAGCAAATCGTGTTGCAAAATCGTTCTGTACCGATTAGAGAGATTGCTGTGTTGTTGGGCATCTCTTATGGATCAGCCGAACACATTTTAACTGATGTTTTGGGTTTGAAACGAGTCGCTTCTCGGCTGGTGCCAAAAAAGCTGAATTTCATTAAAAAACAGTGTAGTGTTGATGTGGCCAAAGAGATGATTTCCAACGCAGATAGTGACCCCACATTCTTCGAATGCATCATAACTGGTGATGAGGTGTGGATCTATGAATGTGACGTCGAAACCGCACAACAATCGACCGAATGGCGTTTCGAAGGCGAGCCGTTGTTCTAAATTTTCATCCATTATAAAAATCGCCACACGAAAATTTTTCAACTTTTTTGTATGGACGCCAAACAAAAACGAATCGTACGATATTCGTCAAAATTTGACAGAATGTGTATAAAAGTGTTGCCAACGTTGAGAGAATAAAAGTTTACCGATTAGACAAGCTCGGGAATTTAAAAATGAAAATTCCGGTTCTTTTATGATCATAAGGTATAGACGAAAACCTATTAAACAGACAGTTATCGAATATTTAAGGTTTCTGTCAATCCGGGTTGGCGGTTCAGTGTATACGGCGCTGGTCTTACAAGCCAGTTGTGATATGTTCGAGCCGCGACCTGGAAGAATTCGTAGTGTCCGTAGAATCGTAGTACTAGCCATGCAATGATTCTGAACGCTGAGAATCGGCTGGGAAATCTGTTGAAACAGAAGGGCCAAATTCCACTAAAGGAATGTAATGCCAAGACTTTGCTGTCAACTTCGTATTGAACCTCGTGCTTTATAGCGCTTACAATCGAAAGAGATTGAATTTGATCGAGCGTGTAGCTTAAAATTCAAAGGAAAATGAAGTATGTGCATGCAACGATTTTTAGCGCAAATGAAGAAAGTGGCAGATGATGATTAAATGACCGTTGATTATCCTGTTTCATAATTGGTAACACCTTAAATGCTTCCTTCAGGGCTTTGAGAAGCGTGTGTCAAAAACACTTGTGCGGTTCTTCACTAACTATGTGAAGGAGCACATATTATATTCTGAGCCGGCTCACAGTATAATTTCTTCTGCTTCAAAAAGTACTTCCTTCACCGGTTGAAATAACTTCTATGTATACGTTTGAGGGTACTGTGAATTATTTAACATGCGTGGTTGTGTCAGTTTGTTTGAAAATTTTATGGATATCCGCACCCATCAACCCTTACTGTTAGAAACGTACCTTTAGAATGTAGGGTAACTGTACCATTAATCATCTCAGCTGCTTTATTCATCCCATATGAGAAAGCCATTAGTTGGAGTGAGATCTGCTATTTCTGTTGAACGCATTGGTTGAAAGAGTGATATCAAAATAGGGGCAATCGCTTCGAGCTTTCGCGTCACTATAACAAGAGTATAGTACATTACTTTCTTCGATTATTTTTGTAATATTGTTTTTTATTACCGAAGTAAAAATACGGAGTATGCAGAGTAATAAACAAAATAATGTGCTGAGGAAAATTGGTTCAGTTCCTCTATGTAGAAAGCTAGATAGCAGTTCATGGTAATGTTGCCCTTTTTCAATGGACCCTCCGCAAGTGTGGTTCAGTCTCGGTAAAGAATCAGAAAATATGAAACAAAAAGGTAGAAACATGTTTAATAGAAAAGAAAAGTAAAAAACAACCCTGAGCCGATGATGGCTGTTTTTGTTTAGATCGGGGACTGTTTTCCGAACAACAACCACTTTGTCACCGATAATGGCACAAAAAACGGTGTGTAAAAAGGGATCCGTAGAGTTTGAAAAACATATTTAATTACCTCGGGCGGTAACGAATGGTGTCGAAAATCGGAGCTACCGACATAAAAATAAATTCAACTGTTATCCCTTTTTCTATGCTTCGTCAGTTTTTTATTAGAATTCCTTCAACTTTAGTAAAACTGTCACTGATGAATGGTGATATAATAAATGATAAATTTATGTTTAACATAACGTTAATCACCGACGAATTTAAATAACATGTTTGAGAACCGATAGAAAGGATAGATCATGACGTTTTCGCTTGAGATTAAAACATTCACAAGTCAAATCCATACATTTAAGAGCAGTTAGGTTCAAATTTATTTTTATTTATTTAAATTTGTCTTCGATCAAAATAAAATTATCGCACAGACTATTACTATACAACTACTATCTTTAACCTAACATAAATATTTTAATTTTAAATGCGTTTTTGTTCATTGTAAAATCAAATAAATGATAAACACTATTGAAGCGATGACAACAAACATCCATAGGATGGTTTTGACCGTACTGTGTGCGATGGACTGATCGTCGAAGAAAGTCTGTTCTCCGCAATGATCTTCCAGGAATATTAAAATGCAATCTCTCCAAAAGCGCTGGGCAGTCGATGTTATTTGATAGCAAGTCGAAGACAAACAGTCGCTGAAGGAAAATTCGTCTGTTTTGTAGTGTAGGAAGATTAATCAAAGCGCAGCGATTTTCGTAGCTAGGTAATTGAATACGGTTTTGCCATGGAAGTCGTCGTAGTGCAAATCGAATGAAACATTTTTGAACTCGTTCGATTCGATTGATGTGGACGTTGTGGTAGGGTGCCCAGATTATTACTCCGTATTCCAAAATCCTGCGTACTAAAGCGACGTAAACTGTCTTTAGGCAATACACATCATCAAAGTCTCTGGTGTTGCGTTTGATAAGTCCCAAAACTGCGTAAGCCTTTGCCGTAACTAGAGATAATTGTTCAGTGAAACGAAGCTTACGATCAAGGACGATGCCCAAATCTTTGACAGCAGAAACGCGTTGAACTGGAACAGCCATCATAGAGTATTCAAATACGATCGGAGATTGCGATCGTGAGAAAGTAATTGCACTGCATTTTTTTATGTTTATACTCATACCGTTTCTGTCACTCCAGTCAATAACTTTGTCAACGTCCATTTGTAAGGCACAGTAATCCACAAGGCTAGTAATGATGCGATACAATTTGAGATCGTCTGAATACATTATTTTAGGCGACGATAATTCTCTACATAGGTCATTCACGAACAGTACGAAGAGTAGTGGACCTAGATGGCTTCTTTGGGGAACACCTGATATAATGTTGAAAGGATCAGAAAGAATAGATCCTACACGAACTGAGGCTATGCGATTTGTGAGATACGAAAAAATCCAAACTGTCAGCCAGTCGGGGAAACCACCACGCCTCAATTTTTCTATTGCGAGCAGATGGGGTACACAATCGAAAGCTTTAGAGAAATCAACGTACAACGCATCAACTTGTTGTCGTTTTTCGAGTTTGTCAATCAGTATAGAAACGTAGCTCATCATATTAGTCGTTGTTGATCGTTTTCTGACAAAGCCATGCTGATCGGTGTTGATAATGTGCTTTACTGCGGGATAGAGATACTCCAAAAGCATACGTTCGAAAACTTTTGATAAGCAACTCAGAATGGAAATGCCTCTGTAGTTATCGACGTCATGAACGTTACCAGTTTTATGAATCGGAACGATTAAAGCTTCTTTCCACTTCACCGGAAAATACCTCTCAGCTAAGGAACGATTGAAAAGCAGTGAAGCCGGCAAAGCTGAGGCAGAAGAGCATTCTTTTATAAATGAAGGTGGCAATCCATCCGATCCTGGACCTTTTGATCCATCGACACATTACAGATTAGTATGCACTTCACTTGCCGTGAACACAATCGCTGGTAAGTTCAGATTATACATCTGTACACGGAACGACCGAAATTAGCTCTGCGCCTAATTCGTATTACTGTTTTTGAATTAGTTGATTTTAACAACAAAATTTCCAAAATAACTATAAAATTAGTTAAAATTGAGAATTTACTTTGCTGAAAAAACTCTTAGTTTTAGAGAATGTGTTTAGTTGGTGAATATCCTGGACTCAAACCAGCAATATTTCAATCCAACACGAAATTCTCATTGACAACTAATTTTGTTATTAAAATCAGAAAATTTGTTTCTATTTATCTATCACCATCATTACTGAAGGACAGCACAAAAAAACCAAAACTGAAATGGGTATTATTAACAAGTTTATTAGCCAAAAACTCATTAGAAGTGTCAAAGCAAAACAATCCATTAAAAAGCCAAAAAGGACAGTCTTATTGAAACTGCTTGAACATTGTTTTGATGTTTTTCGCATGTGTTCGATATATCTTTATTTAAATTTCTAAACCGATATGTAAAAATGTCGTAAACTGTTAGTGGAAATCGTATTTATTCAGAATTTGTGCGCACTTGAAGCGATTGTGCGTAATAATGTTTTTACGCGGAACAGTGATGTGAATTTCGAATGTTTCACTCTAATTGTGATGAAGTTTTTTTGTATCTTCAAACCTTCCGAGCTGCGCCGTCCGGTGTACTATTTGTATTCGGTTTTTGTTTTCCGAATGCTCAAAGTTTTCAGTGAGAATGAAGAAAACAGTGATTTAGAAGAAAAAAAAAATCAAAAAGATGTTTACGTTTCGTTTATGTCTTTTTCTCCAACACAACATCGTATTTATACCTGCCAATATAGAAAAGACAACCGCGTCTGAATTTTTTTCGCAGTAGTGTGCCATCTAGTGGCTACTAGTCATTAAGGTGTTACCGTTTCAGTGACAGGGCGCCATATAGCTGCAGATTGCAGAAGCCAATTCAATCATTCATATTGGTTGAAAACAACATTATATTTCTTTAATTCAACTAAAAAATTAGTTGACTGGATATGAAGTGTGCCTTAGCTAAGAAATGACAGTACGTTTAATTTGTGAATTCAACTAAAAAAAATAGTCATTTCAACAAATATTTTATTATTATTAAGGGAATGAGAATAAAAACTCTAAATCAGCAAAAGTAAAATTTTTTTAGTTGTCTCAAAAAATAACTAACTAAAATCAGCAAATCAACTAAATTTTTCGCGAAAATGCTGATTTCGGTCGTTCCGTGTAGGCTATTCAGGTACGATTCTGACAAAGGTGGTGAGTTATTATTTAGCACACTTTGAAAGAAAGACGCGAATAGGTTAGCTGAATCCAAAACTGCTGAAGACGAGTGATTCCCGTAGAAAACATTTTCGGGAATTCCACGAGAAGACGTTTTATTCCGAAGATAAAACCAAAATTGTTTTGGATCAGATTTGAAGTTACTTTCCAGTCGAGATATATAAATCCGAAAACACGATGCATTGAGTGAATCGAACTGACGTTCCAAATCTCGCACGAGCAATTTATCATTTTCACATTTTGTCCGAAAAAACCTTTTCCGAGCCTTCCTTAGGCGGTTACGAAGGTTGCGAAGCTCACTGTTCCACCAAGGTCGTTTGTTATTTGCGTGACGTATATGTCGTTTCCGAGGAACGAGGTGTTGAAAAATAGAATCTAGCTTACGGTAAAACTTTTCCACTGCTTCATCTAATGTTCCATGCGTCAGTATATCAACCCAATTTATATGTGAAATTTCCGCATTTAATTCATGGTAGTCACACCGATTGAAATCGTAAAGCGTGTCTTCCTCGACATCCACATGCGAAGAAAGTGAGACTTCTATTTTTAATACGAAGGGAGGATGATGGCGATCCAATCTCAACAGAGACGAAGAGGGTACAAAAACTTCACAATCACTGGCCCAGCTAACGAATGCTAGGTCAAGCAGTTTACCTTTCTGATTTGTCATATAATTTATCTGTTGCAAACCAGAAGCGATCATCATTTCAACGAATAAAATTTCTGAAGTTCTGAAGCTGCATTGCTAGGTAGTAGGCAACCGACTTCATCGTCGAAGCTCCAGTGTAGCAGCGGAAGATTATAGTCACCCAAAACTATAACCCTATCACGGCCAGCAAATTTTCTAATTATTTCATTCACACAAACTGCATGTTGCTCGTAAAGAGAGATATCCGAGTTTGGTGGAAGATATATTGCACAAATGACGAGAGAAGCTCTCCCGCATGTGATGTGAACAGCTGTTTGCTCTAGACGGTCTGCTGCAGAAACGGTCACAATACTACTCTGGATGCCTTTTTTGATTCTTATCAGAACACCGCCACCACGAAGATAACGGCTAGTGAGATTATTACGATCGGTTCGATAGATGGTATACTGGTCGGTTAGTTCTGTATCGAGTATATTCTTATTAAGCCATGTTTCTGTAAATACTATCACGTCATAGTCGGAAGCAGAGAGGGTCGAAAAAAGTTCCATTGTTTTAGTGCGTAGGCCACGGACGTTCTGATAGTATACTGTAAATGATCGGTTCGAGTGATTGTTAGGGTTGCTTGAAGTGATAATATTCTGAGCCAATGGAGAGTGTCGGGCAGTGTCGTCTTGTGAGATAGTAGCACACGGAAAGACTGAAATCAGCATTTTGGCGAAAAAATTAGTTGATTTTCTGATTTTAGTTAGTTATTTTTTGAGACAACTAAAAAAATCTTACTTTTGCTAATTTAGATTTTTTAATTCTAATTCCCTTAATAATAACAAAATATTTGTTGAAATAGCTATTTTTTTAGTTGAATTCACCGATTAAACGTGCTGTCATTTCTTAGCTAAGGCACACTTTATTTCCATTCAACTAATTTTTTAGTTGAATTAGAGAAATAAAACGTTGTTTTCAACCAACATAAATGGTTGAATTGGTTTCTGCCATTTGCAGCTATATGGCGCTCTGTCACCGAAAAAACGTCAACACCGTAATGACTACTAGCCACTAGATGGCACACGACTACCGAAAAAAATTTCAGTCACGATTATCTTTTCTATATTGGCAGGTATAAATACGATGTTGTATTGGAGAAAAATACATAAGCGAAACATAAACTTCTTTTTGAAAATTTTTCTTCTCAATTGCTGTTATCTTCATTCGACTTCGCGAAATTGACTATCTCACTGAAAACTTTGAGCACTCGGAAAACAAAAATCAAATACAAGTAGTACACCGGACAGCGTAGCCCAGAAAGTTGGAAGATACAAAAAACATCATTTGACGTGTACAATTAGAGTGCAACATACAGAAACTCACTTCACTGTTCCGCGTAAAAACATTATTACCCACAATCGCTTCAAATGCGCACAAATTCTGAATAAATACGCTTTCCACTAACAGTTTACGTCATTTTCACATATCGGTTTAGAAATTTATATATGGATATATCGTAACACATGCGAAAAACATCTAAACAATTCGCAAGCAGTTTCAACAAGACTGTCCCTTTTTAGCTTTTTAATGGATTGTTTTGCTTTGACACTTCTTGTGAGTTTTTAGCTAATAAACTCGTTAATAAAACCAATTTCATTTTTGTTTTCTTTGTCCTGTCCTTCAGTAATGATGGTGATAGATAAATAGAAACAAATTTTCTGATTTTAATAACAAAATTTGTTGTCAATGAGAATTTTGTACTGGATTGAAATACTGCTGGTTTGTGTCCAGAATATTCGCCAACTAAACACATTCTCTAAAAATAAGAGTTTTTTTCAGCAAAGTAAATTCTCAATTTTAACTAATTTTATAGTTATTTTGGAAATTTTGTTGTTAAAATCAACTTATTCAAAAACAGTAATACGAAATAGGCGCAGAGCTAATTTCGGTCGTTCCGTGCAGAAAACGGGGTCGTTATTGTTATTTCTTTAGGTATTTTAAATGTCGAGTAAACCTCAATGGTTTTGATTAGAGTTGTGTGCCGGAACAGAATATTGGCGGCACAAGACCATTTTTACCAGCGGAATGTCAGCTTTGACTGGTCAATTTTAGAACATGGAAAAACTCTTACGTTTTTCCCGTTTATAAGAAAGGGGATAAATCCCTTATTTCAAACTATCGAGGAATTGCTGCATTATGTTCAGTTTCCAAACTATTTGAAATAATAATCCTGGACTTCATAACTCACAACTGCTCCAGTTACATATCTGATACTCAACACGGTTTCATGCCTAAACGGTCTACGTCTACAAATCTTGTTCTATATACATCATATATCATTCGATCTATGCAAGCGCAACATCAAGTTGATGCCATCTATACAGATTTCACTGCTGCATTCGACAAGATTAACCATGAAATAGCAATTGCAAAGCTCGACAGGCTTGGATTTAGCGGCCCTTTTCTCAATTGGATGGAATCATATCTGACTGGTCGTAGTATGACCGTGAAAATTGGCGACTGCATTACTACATCATTCATCGTGAGCTCTGGCGTTCCTCAGGGAAGCCATCTAGGACCATTCATATTTCTGCTATATCTAAATGATCTGAATTTCGCATTGCAATGTATGAAGCTATCATTCGCCGACGATTTCAAGCAGTTTCATCTCATCAAAAATCTGAAACACTCAAATTTCTTGCAATCACAGCTGGATGTATTTTCCAACTGGTGCAACGTCAACAGAATGGTCCTCAACGCCTCTAAATGTTCCGTTATCTCCTTCTCTCGTAAACGAACCACGACCACGTATGATTACACTATTTCGCAAGCTGTACTAAAACGGGATACATCAATTAAGGATCTAGGTGTGTTATTGGATTCAAAACTTAGTTTCAAATGGTCACATAGAATATACCCTCTCTAAGGCATTCAAGATCCTAGGTTTCATCTTTCAAAGGTTTCATCTCAAAAAATTTCAATAACATATACTGCCTGAAATCGTTATATTGCGCTCTAGTTCGTTCTACATTGGAGTATGCTGTTGTTGTTTGGGCACCATATTACCAAACTGATAAGCTGCGCATTGAAACTGTTCAGCGCAAGTTCATTCGTTTTGCTTTGCGTCGCCTGCCCTGGAGAGATCCATTGAATCTCCCAAGCTACGAAGATCGATGTAGACTCGTACACCTCGATTTGCTATCTGTCCGCCGTGATACACTGAAAGCTGTTTTCGTCGCGGTCCTCATCCAATCTCGAATTGATTGTGCAGATCTCCTACAACAGCTAAATGTTGATATTCATCGGCGTAATTTGCGGTTTAATCCCTTTCTCAGAATTCCTCGTGCTAGAACTAACTATGGCTTTAATGAACCGTTTTCGAGTATGTGTCGCGTATTCAATACTTGCTCTGAAGAATTTGATTTAAATTTATCTCGTAACACCACTAAATCCCGTTATCTCCGATTTTTTCCCGCTAGTTTTATTTAGATAATTAGACGATATCAATAGTTGTTAGCTAGGTTTGTAGTTTAAATAAGGGTAATTTAAGATTTCGTTATGTATCAGTTGGACAAATGTTATTTGTTGATACAAAGATGAGAAGGTTTTATGCCTGCTGGAGAAGGAGAACAAAAATCTCAGCTCCAGCGGGCTTTTCCCTTGCTCCTAAAAAATAAAATAAATAAAAAATATATGAATTGAACATGCAAAATTGACCAAACAACGTCCAAATCCGTCTTAAGACACAACCTATCTCTTGGTGACAAATATTTCGGCTTGTTTAGATTTCGAAAATATATAATAAAACCAAATCATGAGTAGTATGAAGTGTGCCAGTGGAAATACCGCAATGATTTGATTAGAATCTCAATTGATATATTAACCTCAAGATTTGGCACTTTCCCAAATATGTTCGGAAACACTTGGAGTGTATACATAGACATAGTTTGGTAACGAACCATACTCATGTTGGCAATAAACTCAATCATAGCCACAATTTTCCATTATTCGGTCAGTTAACCAACGAGTCCTCTGTTTATTTTTACCGATCAACAGTTCTGGTTATTTTCCTGATAACCGCAACAAAACAGCACCTACAACACACTGTTTCTTTGTGTTTATGTTACGACCGTTCCCAACAGTTTTACGAGCTCTGCACTATGCGAATGGGATTGTAACCCGAAAAGTCAACAATCTCCCCTCCGAAATGAACCTCCAAGGACGTAGTTTTCGGTATCTGCTACCAGGTTCTGTTTCCCACTGAACATTCATAACATTTTCATTCACTTTATGAACAGGGTCGGCCAGGGTCGGATCCGGGATTACGATGAGCGGCTTGAACCGAAACTGACTCGTTCGGATGCTCGTTTTTTCTGTCTTGGCTGTGAAAGAGGTAATCACTTTCACGCTGTAAACCCTTGCTGGAAGAGACTCGTAAACTTGTACTGCACTACACACAAAGCCACATTACTGCCGGATATTCGCAATGGTACAGAAATCGTTGGCTCCTGTACCACGATAATTCGCATTTCCCTCCGTACACTGTACGGGTTCCGCTCAATATGCAACATGGGGTTAACCTACTTTACCTTCCCATCCCAGTGTGAATGGATATGATTACAAGTGCAACATGCAGGTTTTGCAGTGCGTTAGATTAGGAAAAGGTTCCCATATGTAGATGCAACATTTGCGTTTACTGAGTAAGGCTTCAGTAAACTTTACGGATCTAATTATTTTGTCAAATATTTGGAACGTATTCTAAGCCTTTATTGTTAGAAGAATTTCCGTTCGCAAAACCGAACTCGTATAACGAATATATCGTGTAGCTAAAGCATCGGTACGTTGCTTGTTAGCGGTTCCCGGAAGCTCTGGAAAATTAGTATACGTTTGTTTAGTTCGACTCAAGTGCGAGGAAATTCGCTTCCATTCTAGAAATATGTACCGATATGTATTCCATATTTAATGAGTGCGGTACAATATGAAGTTTATGCGTCGGGGATGTTCTCCGCGGCCCAAGAAAACTTAGAAACAAAATATACGCCAATTACTTATTGTAATTACTGACTGTAATCATACTCAGGGGTGGAAATAAGCAAGTTTTTTGATTCACAATAAATAAAAATAGTCAGTATTGTCTTTTCTTATCTCATTTTTATTGTAAATATTATGATGAATTTTTAAACGAATGATTTTTGAAAACGATAAATTTTGATTTTACTTAGACTTTAAATAGGTCTTCAATTTCATTTCCCACAATTTAAAACATAATCGCAATTTCAGTTTTGTTACCTAATTTTTCAATTCACGGTGTTCGGTTTTTTTATTCACAATCGGAATTCTTGATTCACATTCTCGTGCGCAAAATAGGCTTATTTCCACCTCTGCTCTGAATAATAACCCAAAAGTCGAACGACCATACAAGTTGAAGCCGGGCCTAAACGCCTAAACGATATGGATACATGATAATTTCGAGTACTGGGAAATTGTAACCCTTGTTCCTAAAAGCGCGAGATAAGCCGAGACGATGCTATACATGAGCAAACGGCATAAAAGAAGTTGTTCCACCTTGCTTTCACATATTAGCATTATATTTCGAGATACACTGGAACCTCAATTTACGCGCAGAGCCGGCAGTGCGTAAATTAAATATTGCGTACATTACGAAAAACATCGCGGTATTTCAAATTTTTCGCTAAGGAATGGTTATTCAAATTTCATTTGATTTTAGCGTAAATCACATGAACAATCCTACTATGTCCGATGCTTTAGTGCCTGAGTATGTTCTGAGACTATGGAAATGCTTAAGAGATGTTCCAATATCATAGAACTATTTGGAGTACAACGGCTAATGCACGTAGATTCCCAGTCATCCACGAACTTCTGTGAACACAGGTCTTAGGTTCTACTCGAGCATTTAGCAGTCTATGTATAGTTTTTAATGCTGTCCATAGTCGTAGTGCTACATACCCGATCAGATGCACATAACAAAATCATAACACAAGTATATCAACAGTTGATATGTACGAGGTCTGTTCAAAAAGTACCCGGAATTCTCATTTTTCTAAAAAAATATTCATTTATTCGTCTACATCTATATAGTCCCCTTCAAAGTAATCCCCCCTAGATATAATACACTTATGCCAGCGTTTTTCCAGTCTTCGAAACACCCCTGATAGTCACTTTTTGTAATGCTCTGTAGCACTCTCAGCGATTCTGCCTTTATCTCTTCAATCGATGAAAAACGCTGTCCTTTCATGGGTCTCTTCAACTTTGGGAACAGGAAAAAATCACACGGAGCGATATCTGGTGAATAAGGAGGTTGGGGCATGATTAAAGTCTTGTTTTTAGCCAAAAAATCACGAATAAGCAACGATGAATTTTGCTGCCACTCGTTTCATGCCCAAAACATTTGAAAAAATATGATGGCATGAGCCAACTGATATGCCAACTTCATCAGCAACTTCTCTAATAGTGATTCGGCGATCATCCATAATCATTTTTTCCACTTTTCCCACATTTTCATCGATTATTGACGTGCTGGGTCGACCGGAGCGTTCGTCGTCTTCAACGTCTTCGCGGCCATCTTGGAAACGCTTATACCACTCGTAAACACTTGTTTTTTTCATAGCAGACTCACCGTAGGCTCTCTGTAACATTTCGCACACTTGGATACACTTTATTTCATTTTTCACGCAAAATTTAATACAAATTCTTGGACTTTTCCATTGTTTAAGCTAACAAAAATCGCCGAGCTCAAAAAAACACGTCTACACCAGCCGCTACAAGACAAAATGTAAACAATGAATACAGCTGAAAATTTCACCATACATTAGGGACATATGTACCAACACAATAAAAAAAATTTTGACCACCGGACTCTCCAGACGCGCGCAATTAAAAAAATCCGAGAACTTTTTGAACAGACCTCGTATAACAATTTGTGTTATTTTGAGATATTTAACAAATGTTTTTTTTTTCATAAATACGTTTATTTCATAGGCAATATACATAAGTTTTTCTTCGCCGTGGCATCCACAATACATAGTACTATAAACCTAATACATTTCGAATATCGTTTTAGTATGTTGGTATTCATTAGTTAATCTAAACACTGTTTTTATCAAGCGAGTTGCTATTATAAATTACATTAAATGAAATATATTTATTTTGTACATGATCTTATAACTATTTCAGGTTTGTTTGTATCAGTTCATCACTTTTATTTAATATAAGATAGCTGGCTATTGGTTAAACTCATGGAAGAGAAAACAGTCTAACATAAAATAAAATTTAAATTGGAACTCCAATGGACTTAATGAAATAATAAAGAAGTTTCATGTAAGGAACGTCACGACAAGCAAGAATGCCGCGAACTGGGACATTGGATAGTCTACCTTGGGTACGCAAGGAATTTATTAGTTGAGATCTGACATCACGAAACTCCACGCATGTCCAAACAACATGGTCAATATCGCGGTAACCTTCGCCGCAAGCACAATGATTAGTCTCGGAAAGTCCAATTCGAAGGAGATGTGCATCTAACGTGTAGTGATTGGACATGAGTCTGGACATCACACGAATGAAATCTCTACTCACATCCAGTCCTCTGAACCATGCCTTTGTCGATATTTTAGGAATAATTGAGTGCATCCACCGACCCAGATCATCTTTATCCCAAGAAGCTTGCCAGCTGGCAAGTGTTCTTTGGCGAGACGCGCTATAGAATTCGTTGAAAGCAATCGGTCTCTCATAAATCTCACCCTCAATAGCACCATGTTTGGCTAAACTATCGGCTCTTTCATTGCCTGGAATGGAGCAATGAGCTGGAACCCAAACTATTGTGATTTGATAATTATTATTCAATATGACGTTCAGGCACTGTTTTATTTTGCCCAAGAAAAAAGGTTCATTTTGGCAAGCAGCGTTTGAGCGAATAGCTTCAATTCCACTCAGACTATCTGTGAAAAGAAAATAATGGTTTGGAGATAATGTGACGATTACACTCAAACTATAATGAACTGCTGCTAACTCTGCTATATAAACAGATGCAGGTCCTTGAAGCTTAAATGAGACCGAAACATTATTGTTGAGTATACCAAACCCAGTAGCCTCTTCAATTCGTGATCCGTCCGTGTAAAATATTTTCTCAGAGTCAATATGCCTGAACTTACTTGTAAATATTTTTGGGATTTCCATCGAGCGTAGGTGTTCCGGGATTCCACGCACTTCGCGCTGCATGGATGTGTCGAAAAATAAAGTTCAGTCAGGGACATTTAGGAGGCTGACACGGATAGGAATATATCTTGAAGGGTTGATTTCCTGTGACATATGGTTAAAATATACTGTCATGAATCTTGTTTGAGATTAAAGCTCAACTAGCCTTTCGAAGTTATTAATAACCAGGGGATTCAGTACCTGACATCTTATTAGAAGTCGCGATGAAAGCACCCAAAAACGATCTTTCAATGGACGAACTTCCGCCAGAACTTCAAGACTCATTGTATGTGTCGAATGCATGCAGCCTAAAGCAATTCGCAAACAACGATATTGAATTCGCTCCAGTTTGATAATATGAGAGTTTGCAGCTGAACTGAACTCCCGCCAGATTCCATCACTAAAAGTATCGTTGTCTGATACAATTTTATTAGATCTTCCGGGTGGGCACCCCACCAAGATCCCGTTATTGTTCGAAGAAAATTTACTCTTTGTTGGCATTTTGTTATCAGATACCTAATGTGTCCGCCCCACGTGCATTTGGAATCAAACCACACCCCGAGGTATTTGAAAGTCAAAGTTGGATCATTCTTCCCATCATATGAAGCTGAAGCTGCGCGGGATCATTCTTTCTTGAAAAGACCAGCTCTGTTTTCTCCGCAGAGAATTCGATACCCAGATGAACAGCCTAAACGGACAATTTATCTAAGGTATCTTGCAATGGTTTTTCCAGATCAACAGCCTTGGGTGCAGTAACTGAAACCACGCCATCATCTGCCAATTGTCTTAGTGGTTACCAGACAGCTGTCAATGTCATTCACGTAAAAATTATAGAGGAGCGGACTGAGGCATGAGCTTTGCGGGAGACCCATGTAGCTAATTCTGAATGTTGCCAAATCGCAATGGGAAAAATACATGCATTTCTCTGACAAAAGGTTGTGCAAATAATTATTTATAATCGCTGGAAGCCCATGTTGGTGGAGCTTGTCTGAAAGAACATCAATGGAAACTGAATCAAATGCTCCTTTAATGTCTTAAAAAGCAGATGTCATTTGTTGATTCTGAGCGAAGGCAATTTGGATGTCAGACGAAAGTAATGCAAGGCAATCATTCGTCCCTTTATTTCTACGGAAGCCAAACTGAGTATCTTACAACAAACCGTTCGTCTCGACCCAAGTGTCGAGACGTCGAAGAATAATTTTTTCGAACAATTTTCTGATGCAGGACAACATCGCAATGAGTCTATATGAGTTGTGATTGAAAAATGGTTTGCCCGGCTTTTGAATGGTGATAACTTTCACTTGCCTCCAGTCAGGTGGAACAATATTTTGCCAAAGAAACTTGAACAATTCCAACAAACGTCTTTTTCCGAGGTCGGGTAGATTCTTCTCCAAGTTGAATTTTATTCTGTCCAAGCCAGAAGCGTTATTGTTACAAGACATGAGTGCTATGGAAAAATCCATCATTGAAAAGGGGCTATCAATGGAACCATTATTTGGAAAAGATTCCCTTATAATGCTTTGCGTAGGAACAGAATCTGGACAAACTTTCCTCGCAAAATCAAATATCCATCGGTTCGAGTATTCCTCACTCTCATTTCCTACGTTACGATTCCTCATTCGTCTGGCCGTATTCCAAAGAGTGCTCATTGAGGTTTATCTTGACAAACCTTCGACAAAATGTCTCCAATAGCTACATTTCTTGGCCCGAAGAGCATACTCTTGTACTTGGTTTCTAAAGTCAAAAGAATCGATCAAACGAGGAAGTCATATTCTTCAAGTGGGGGGAGCTCTTCCATTGAAGTTAAGACACTTGAAATATTACTATGGTATTTAATCCAGTCAATATCTTTTTGTCAAATCATATGGAATATTAACTGAATTAGCAATGCCTTTGTTACTGCCATTTGAGATGATGATTGGTAAATGATCGCTACCGTGTAAATCAGGAAATACTTTCCAGGTGCAATGTAGTCGTATTGAAGTCGAGCAAAGAGATAAATCTAATGCACTTGGACGTGCAGGAGGTCTTGGAATCCGTGTCATGCTACCCATATTATTTATGGGTAGCATGACATTATTATTAAATATTATATATTAAAGATGATCTGTTATCATTGTAAATGGAACCCCACATCATTCCGCGTGAATTGAAATATCCTAAAATCAAATGTGGAGCAGGAAGGACTTCGACAATTTCATTAAGCTGTCGTTGTCCAACTTGAGCTCTTGGAGGAATATATACCGAAGCAATGCAAATGTCCTTTCCTTTAATGTTTATTTGACAAGCAACAACTTCTATACTAGAAGTCGAAGGAATGTTTAATCTATAAAAGGAATAACATTTCCTAATTCCTAAAAGCACTCCACCATACGGGGAGTCTCTATCGAGACGTATAATGTTAAAGTCATTAAAATTTAAGGCTATGTTTGAAGTAAGCCATGTTTCGCACAAAGCAAATACATCACATTTTTGACTGTGCAATAAAACTTTAAATGAATCAAGTTTTGGCATGATGCTTCGACAATTCCACTGCAGGACAGTGATTGAATCATTTGCGGCGGATGATAAATTATCCATCAAATGATACAAAACCTGAGAGAGTTGGCCATTGAGCTGATAACTGTTTCAAAAAAGTTCTAGCTATTGGAAGGAATGCCGTTATGATGGTCTTTGAAGGTTCAGAAATATTGAATGCTGCGAAAATCCATTCTTCAATTTCCGAAAACTTCAGTAATCCTGATGGTGGCTGTGAAACGGAGCCCACTGGATTATTGTCTTTTCTTGAGTTAGTTCCTTTGTGAATTTGACAAACCAGGAGGCACAGTTTTTGGTTTTAAATTTGGCTTTTTAGCTTTAACACGGGGATCTTTTTTTGAAGATGTAATTTTAGGTGTCTTTTTTGGTATTTTGTGGTTTGGTAATCTCCTCTTAACAGACCCTTGAGGAGTGACAAACGAGGCATCTTCACTATTTCCGTCAGATTCCTGTGGCTCCGCAAGATTTGAAAATCGGTTTCGGTTTCCAAAGGGGAGACATGTATGACCGTTTTAAGCATTTCTGCATATGTGCGCTTAGACCGTACTTTTAAAGAAAGCTTCATTTTGTCTTTACGCAACTTAAATGCAGCGCATACTGGAAGATCATCATGAGGGCTCTCCCCACAATAAACACATTTTTCAACATTTTTATCGCAAAAATCCTCCCTATGAGGCCCTTGACATTTGATACATTTGGACTTATTACTACAGTAAAGTTACTGTCTGAATTTTTTACAGTTCGTGCAATTCATAACATGCGGTACGAAACGCCGAACAGAAAGGCGAATTTTATCGATATAGACATGGCTAGGCAACGCAGATCCGGCAAATGTTACTCTAAACAAATCTGAGGGACGATAAGACTTTTTTCCATCGACAATAGATGCTGAGTAGAATTGCTTGCACTCGAGTATCTTAACTACCTCAAGCATGGAGTTTTTAAAACGACCAACTCCATTTTTAAGTAAATCATCGGCTGTCAGACTTGCTTCAGTCACAATACCGTCAATTTCCGCCTCCTTCGATGGAGTATAAACTCTATATTCAACAGCAAATAATTTACAGGTTACAACATCGTTTGCCTGTTTCAAGTCGTTGACAACAACTCGAATTTTAACTCTATTAACTTTACACATTTCTTTAACTTCAGAGAAATGTGATGTCAAATCCTTTGTAATTTGCATCAAATTTAAAATCTTTTCTTTTTCGAAGATAGACTATCCATGGCCCAGTGGTACCCTGTGGATAATGTTTAGCCCTTGGAGTAGTTAAGCTCCGGAATCGGATTCGGATGATCTTCCATGAGATCATCCATTACATTAATTTTTTTTGTAAATTAATAATACCAAAATGAAAACTTATGTTTAGTAAAACTTCAGATATAAGAGAAATAAAAAAATAAATAAATTAAATTAAATCTACCTTGTAGCTGATGTCTCTGTTCCTTTATCGTAAAGAACGACGTGAAGCTCATCCAATTGGCAGTCTTATGTCGTTTTTTGCTATCTCAGTTGCCCTGCCGTCGTTGTGATCGCCACTGAACTTGGTGTGCTGCCTGTACCTGACCACAAGTACAGGGCTTTTGCTCTTGGTGGCGATCAAATGTGATGCTTGTAGTGTAGCACCTCGCGATATATGTCGTCTCTTTCGTTCCTACGCAGCGTACAAATTCTGGTACCTGGTAGATCAGCACTAAGTTGCTTTAGCACCTCTGTGCCTTTGCACCCCTTCGTCTTCGCACCTTTATGCGATGGCACCTCTGTGACTCGTCACTTCTATGCTCTCGCACCTTTGTGTCTCTACACCTCTGTGCGTATGAACGGGATGGCCTTCGTTGCTAGCTTTCCAGTCGGGAAACGCCCCGAATATTGCGTTTGCTATGCGCAGTTTAACTACCTGAAGCTTAGAATTGTCTCGGTAGCAGCCGTTAACTCACGAGCCAGTACAATCGAAACACAACCTCTTCGCTTGAATGGTTTTTACTATATGAAATGAAAGCAGTTGAAAGTTAAAACTTATGATAGCAATATATTAACAAAATCAGTTATGATGTTTTATTTTCGTATGCAAGACTCGCGATAACGTTCATTAATTGGAAAAATAAGTTCTTCCGTTGCTTTATATCGGAATATAATGATCAGAATTTCAAAAAAACTAAAACAAGAACACAGATCACTAAATAAATTATTCATTCAATAAAAAAAAAATCATTCAACAATTTTGGATTGAAACGATGCTAACTTTTAGCATAGCATATATGCTGACTATCTAATTTATTACAACTATTGTTATGAATTCCTGCTTTATCAGAATTAGCTACATGGGTCTACCGCAAGGATCATGCCTCAGTCCGCTCCTTTATAATTTTTACGTGAATGACATTGACAGCTGTCTAGTATCCCCATGTACACTAAGACAATTGGCAGATGATGGCGTGGTTTCAGTTACTGGACCCAAAGCTATTGATCTGCAAAAACCATTGCAAGATACCTTAGATAGCTTGTCCGTTTGGGCAGAGTTGGTCGTCTTTTCACGAAAGCATGATCCCGCGCAGCTTCAGCTTCATATGATGGGAAGAATGATCCAACAGGTTTTGACTTTCAAATACCTTGGGGTGTGGTTTGATTCCAAATGCACGTGGGGAGGACACATTAGGTTTCTGATAACAAAATGCCAACAAAGAGTAAATTTTCTTCGAACAATAACAGGATCTTGGTGGGGTGCTCATCCGGAAGATCTAATAAAATTGTATCAGACAACGATACTTTCAGTGATGGAATATGGATGCGTTTGCTTTCGTTCCGCTGCAAACTCTCATATTATCAAATTAGAGCGAATTCAATATCGTTGTTTGCGAATTGCTCTAGGCTGCATGCATTCGACACATACAATGAGTCTTGAAGTTCTGGCGGGAGTTCTTCCATTGGAAGATCGTTTTTGGGAGCTTTCATCGCGACTGCTAATAAGATGTGAGGTACTGAATCCCCTGGTTATTAATAACTTCGAAAGGCTAGTTGAGCTTCAATCTCAAACAAGATTCATGACAGTATATTTTAACCATATGTCACAGGAAATCAACCCTTCAAGATATATTCCTATCCGTGTCAGCCTCCTAAATATACCTGACTCAACTTTATTTTTCGACACATCCATGCAGCGCGAAGTGCGTGGAATCCCGGAACACCTACGCTCGATGGAAATCCCAAAAATATTTACAAGTAAGTTCAGGCATATTGACTCTGAGAAAATATTTTACACGGACGGATCACGAATTGAAGAGGCTACTGGGTTTGGTATGCTCAACAATAATGTTTCGGTCTCATTTAAGCTTCAAGGACCTGCATCTGTTTATATAGCAGAGTTAGCAGCAGTTCATTATAGTTTGAGTGTAATCGTCACATTATCTCCAAACCATTATTTTCTTTTCACAGATAGTCCGAGTGGAATTGAAGCTATTCGCTCAAACGCTGCTTGCCAAAATGAACCTTTTTTCTTGGGCAAAATAAAACAGTGCCTGAACGTCATATTGAATAATAATTATCAAATCACAATAGTTTGGGTTCCGGCTCATTGCTCCATTCCAGGCAATGAAAGAGCCGATAGTTTAGCCAAACGTGGTGCTATTGAGGGTGAGATTTATGAGAGACCGATTGCTTTCAACGAATTCTATAGCGCGTCTCGCCAAAGAACACTTGCCAGCTGGCAAGCTTCTTGGGATAAAGATGATCTGGGTCGGTGGATGCACTCAATTATTCCTAAAATATCGACAAAGGCATGGTTCAGAGGACTGGATGTGAGTAGAGATTTCATTCGTGTGATGTCCAGACTCATGTCCAATCACTACACGTTAGATGCACATCTCCTTCGAATTGGACTTTCCGAGACTAATCATTGTGCTTGCTGCGAAGGTTACCGCGATATTGACCATGTTGTTTGGACATGCGTGGAGTTTCGTGATGTCAGATCTCAACTAATAAATTCCTTGCGTACCCAAGGTAGACTATCCAATGTCCCAGTTCGCGACATTCTTGCTTGTCGTGACCTTCCATACATGAAACTTCTTTATCATTTCATTAAATCCATTGGAGTTCCAATTTAAATTTTATTTTATGTTAGACTGTTTTCTCTTCCATGAGTTCAACCAATAGCCAACTATAGGATATTGAATATAAGTGGTGAACTGATACAAACAAACCTGAAATAGTTATAAGATCATGTACAAAATAACTGTATTTTATTTAATGTAATTTAAAATAGCAACTCGCTGGATAAAAACAGTGTTTAGATTAACTAATGAGTACCAACATACTAATATGATATTCGAAATGTATTAGGTTTAAACTACTATGTATTGTGGATGCCACGGCGAAGAAAAACTTATGTATATTGCCTATGAAAGAAACGTATTTATGAAAAAAAAAATTCCTGCTTTCGGACTTCTGTAGTTATATCAAATTCAATAATAATTGTGATACAAACGTTTCAAAATCTGTTACGATTTTGTTCCCGCTAGAGTCTTTTTGTTATTTTAACATCTTACTAGCCAAAAATATTTCAAAATTTGTTACAAAATATTTCTGAAATAAATTACTCCAGTTGTTACAATTCTGTAATTACCATCTGATCGGGTACTACTTACTTGTGTGTTTTGATTTTTTTTCGGAACATTTCCAGTCGTTCAAGATCTTTAGTGAGAACAGGTCTTAAGATCTACACGAACATTCAGCAGTTTATGTATATTTTTTCAATGCTGTTCATGGTCGTCAAATGGTGAGATAACTAAGTCCTCACAAGTCCCTATCTCATGCCTCCCCTAGCGTCTATGATGACATTTGGTACATAGAACGGCGTCGACTGGGTGCTATCGCCTTCTGCGTTAGTAGCAGAATGAGAGGGTGCGAAATGGCTTGTCCTAAAGTGCAGTGTTTATCATAGTATATTACAACATATAATTCTGTTGTTTATTACATCATGTATTATTATTATTATTATTATTATTAGAAGAACGTAACTTACACTGCGACATCAATTGTATCATAGCATATCATTTCATATATTATCGTCTTACACTATTTTATGTTATTATATACTATGTTGCAGTGATGTCCGAGCTCAGCACACGAGCTGCTCTATACCTGCAGTGTGTGCCTATTAAACTCGTGTGATGTGCTTTTCAAACCAGACTCATGAGCGTGTGCTATTTGTGTAGTCCACCTACTGACAAGAGACAATACAAGAGCGGACACTGTGTGCTTAAAAATTATATTATATTATTAAATTAAAAAAAACGGACACTCAACTCAGCTCGTGAGCTGGCACATGAGTCAGCTCACGAGCTAGCTCCCCATTCCAGCTCATGAGCCAGCAGATAAGCCAGCATCGCGAGCTGGTTCTTCGAATCATACGACTCTCGATCTAGTAGCAACACGGCACACGAGCGTGTGCTTCAGACTTCGTGTGCGTGTTTTTGAAAAGGTACAGAACACGGACTGTATGAGAGCTGGCTCGTGTGCTGGGCCATCACTGCTATGTTGTATGGTATTATATTGCATTGCATTATATCATATTATATTGTATTATATTATATTATATTTTATTATATTATATTATATCATATTATATTATAGGGTTTATTAAGAGTAGTACTACGTACCTCTGCGCAAAATATAAATTTGTTTTCCTTATAAGTTATCATTTTAAAGTAACTTTTAACTAAATATCAAGGTCGTCACAAGGTGAGCTTGGTCCTCACTGGTTCCTGTTTCATGTCTACACGTGTGTCTGTGGTGACAATTGGTCGAGGGAATGCGTTGATGGCAGAATGAGAGGATGAGAAATGACATATAAATTCAAGTAATATAATATCATAGCATATCGCAACATATCATTTGATTCATTCTATTATTTATTATATAATTCATTGTACTATATATTGTTTTTTATTATTATTTATTATATTTATTGTTATTATTATTAATTTATCATCAATAATAATAACATATATTATTTTTATAGATGTGGTTATTATTATTGTTATTAGAAGAGAAATATTCTACTTCCTGCAGTATTGCGAAGATAGAAGAGCATAACTGACACTTTACATTAACTGTTTCTATATACATTGTTTTATAATATATTATATTATATTGTATGACATTGTATTATATTATATTAGATTAAATTATATTATATTATATTATGTTATATTATATTTTTTGTAATCTATTATATCATTTTATGTTATATTAATTTCATTACACTATGTTTCATTGTATTTATCAATATAAATCATTTATCACGGGGTCGTAAAGGGGAGGGAGCACCAGGGCATCGGACGGATTGATGACTGGACGAGGGACTGTGGATAGCCAGCCCAAGTCACTTGAAGAAAACTTGTTTCCTTCTGAAGGTTTAAAAAGAGTCTGACGCGCCCTTCTCAAACAAACCATCAGGCGGGTTCAAGCATGTATAGCGATATGCTTCATCCATGCACTGGATATTATGGTTGGAAGAGCATCTTTTATTCCCGCGGAATACGAGTAAGTGACTCTACTTACATATCCGCCCAACCCTTTTTGTTCGCTTTTCGGTAACAGCTATAGTAAGAAGGTGAATGGATGAGTCATATCGGGGCTACTGTAAGTCTACCCGCATCCACTGGCAAGTCCTTGAACTGATGGTGGCTTTACTTCACATCACACATCACATCACATTTTTTCAATGCTGTTCATAGTCGTAGAGTTACAACTCCAGGTAGTTTTGGATGGCTTAGATCAATCACAATTGTCCTATTGATTGCATGTGGTATCACGAATATGGACCGAGAACGATAATTTCGTTAATGCATTTTGTTACACTGGTACATCTTAAAGCCTGAACTTCAGGTATTTTTTTATGGATCATCGGTTATGTTGGTAGGCTTTCAGGTCTTTTTCAAGAAGGTTTTAGATATGCAAGTTCTTCTACAGATCTTATCATAGTATGTCAATTTTTTATGAATAGTACTACGGGTACATACCGCACTCAATAGTAATATAAAAGTGATTACATACGATATTTGCTTTCTAGATAATTCTTGGATGACCACGATCTTATGTAGATTCTTTTAAACTACATAATTCAATAATGTACATTTTACAATATTCAATTCCCTGAAGCATGTTAGATTCGATATCCTCAGATACGCTCGCGTTGACGATTTTCGATCTACTCTTGGAATCATCGAAAGAGTTTTCGCTTGACTAGAGCCCAGTATTTTTCTTTTGGGAGTACTTTTCTATTCATGACAGTTCGGTGGATTGGCTATTTTTAGCACGTACTTGACCTCCTGAAGAAGAATATAAATTGTATTCGAAATGCGTATATGTGATGTGACGTTTATTATACATGATTTATAGTGTTGTGAGATACATAGTGAATTTGTATAGTGACGTGATGTACTTATAACAGAATTAAATGGTAATATAAAAAAAATTATCCTTGTAGTTTATGATGGTTGCTAGACAAATGAAGCGATTTCAGTGGCATCGGTTCTAGAAGTACCGAAAATAGTGGTCAAAAACTAAAAATTCTCCACTGTTTTCATTCTGTTAACTGTCAGTATGTACATACGTTATCTGATAACAAGAAAATTAACAGAAATGTTAGTTCAAACAATTTGAGCTAATAATGATTGCAAGTTTGGGATTATTGGGTTTTCCGTGTCATTTAATGTAAAGGCTCGGGAATCAGTCAGTTTTGATAATTGACCTTCTGTTTGCAAGTGGCCAGGGAAATTCTCTGGAACGATGACGACGGAACACACTTTGGGGTGTTCAGTATTCGAAATAGATCATCGGAATAAGCTAACACTTTCCTGAGTCCAAAATTAAATATGTTTGTTTTTACAAACAAAATACATGGAAATACAAATACATTTTTTTCTGCCAACCACAACCTGACGAAGGGGCTTGGAATTGATTGAACACACATACACACAGAAGATATAGTTTACCTCTTTAGTACTCTTTGAAATGGGTAAATAAACAATAGGCTATTAGTAAATTGGGCCGTCCTAGGAGTTATGGGAATAAAGATTACCTTTCATACAACCAGGTTCTATTTTAAATTCGGGCACTTTCTAATTTTATATTTTTCGACTCGAGATACTAAAGACCATCTGGTTCGAATCTCTTTAATAGCATTGACAACAGTAGATCAACAAAACATATGCAACCATAAAGCGATATATTGCGTGGTAAACCAACCGTTTATGTCATAGAGTATGACATTAACAAAAAAAAAAATCGTTTGTTGCACAATGCATTTCACATTTTCAATTTCGTTTTGTTCTAATGTGTAATCAAGCGCACCGGATTGATTTGGTAAATTATAAAATAACTGTTTTGCTCATCCCATCGTTTCAACTAAATTGACTGGAAAAGTGAAATGAACAATGATAAGCTCGAGCGTCAGAGCTTTCACATCGCCACAGCACAAACACTTTACATTTTCACACCAGTTTTGATACTGTTCCGTTTATTTTGTTGTTGAAGCGGAAGTGAAGATATTTACGGGGCAATCACAGCCCTATTTGTTGTTATCGGTTCCGTTTTCTTACACGTCAGTTGTAATACTATAGTATGGTGACTAAAAAAATCGATTTTGTTTTATAAACCTAAACTAAAGTCATCCGAAAACTGGACTCATTTATTAAATGGAGTCAAATTATTAAATCCGTTATATAGCACAAAAGCCATCGATGCAGAACCCTATTTGGGTTGACCCAACCCGTATGGGGGAGTCTGTTATATCGGCTCAGGCCGTAGAAGCATGATAGTGCATTATGCAAATCTATCCAACATTGGCAAAAGTACAACACAGCCAAACCTTGGTACTACATTTCCGTGTTTGGGTTGAGCTTTCAATATGACTTATTCGCGTATTCACCGGTATTGATAGTTGGTACTGCTACGTTTGTCGACAGGATATTATCTCCTAAACCACGTGACTAAGATCTATTGTTCGAATTATGCCGCTCGTTCGGAGTGTTTCGACATGCTCAATTGAAACCGCATTTAGAGGTGGTCTGATGCTATATTGTATGAAGAAACCTGTAATCCTATTGTGCGGTCGAGCTCTTGAGCGGTGGAAATCGATTCCCAGCGTACCGGACTCAGGCAGAGCTCGAGGCTGCTATGTGTCGGGACATGGCGGAACAATTGGTAGCGGGAAGCGGATGTTGGAAAACACCGTCAAAATTCATTACTGTAAGTTTCAAATTGCGCTACTCGGCGATCGGGCAAGAGGTTGCGAACCCACCGTGACAATGCCGGCACATGAGAAAGTCAGCAAACAATGGATAGTAGCTTCGTAGCACGAAATTTAATGGACTTGGTCTCGGTCGGAAAGTGTCACGAAACAACGTCAAGGTATGTCAGCGGTTGGTGGCTTTTAGCATACAAACGCGCACGGACGGACAATCCGTAATGAGATTTTCATTAAATTTCTAAAGTATTAGTGAGAGTGTCATCGATTTGTGCGTTTGCGAATTCAAGCGAAGCTAAGAGGTTTCTGTTATGGTTTGTTATTTTGAAATGTTCTACATGCATCTCTGGAGAGTTTTACAAAGAATTGAAAGAATTAAAAAGTGAAAATCAAAACATTCAAAAAAATGCATTCTTTAGAAACCAGTTTTATTAGCAAACACTGCACTGCGCATCGCACTGAAATAAGAAATTGAATAGTTTGAATGCAAATAGTAGTCCCAGAACCGCTGGATTTTATAGTTATCAGTTATAGGGTTATTGTACCAATAGTCACCTCATTAGTAGTCACCATGTTATTTTACCGATTACGCGATTTTCAGTTAATGAATTGTGATAAAATCAAATACAATATCTCTGTTTCGGCAGTAAGAAGCAATACTGCAGAAAAAGTAGTTCGAAAATTGTTCAGTACTGCTGCTATAGCGACACGAAAACTCGAAGCGAATGCTCCGAATTTCGTATTACTCTTAACGTCGAAAAGCGACAACAGATCTCACTCTAACTAATGATTTTCGATAATAATATGAGATGACTAATGGAACTGAGATGAATTGGACTAATAATTTAAAATAATCATACTTTTTTCATTCTACATTTGTTGCCTTTCTCATGCCTTCCAATGCAATCACTGTGAAAACCGACTTTTTAACTGTCATATAGCATTCGAATTTTCTCGACGAACTAAGTAAATATCTGTGTGTGTATGTGTGTATGTGTGTAACAGAAATATGCATTCACTTTTCTCAGAGATGGCTAAACCGATTTTTGCAAACTAATACCGTTTTCGTTTTTGAACCTACACGCTGGCGACTCTGACTCCGAGTAAAGCGCGTCCCAAACAACAGCTCATAAAAAAAAGAAAAAAAATAACAAACAAACAAGCACCTCAAAAGTTGTTTGGGTGACTCTGGGTCAGCTCTCGAACTGCTCTGATCAATAAACAAAAACGGTATAAGATTCAAAAGAAAGGTTTCATAGTCCCATAGCTTGCTATTGAATTTCATCCCGATCCGACTTCCGGTTTCGGAGATATAGGATGATATGTACCAAAAAAAATAAATAAAAAAAATATGCACTCACTTTATTCAGAGATAGCTGAGCCGATTTTCACAAAATAATATTCAAATAAAAGGTATTATGGTCCCATTGCCTGCTATTGAATTTCATTTGGATCCGACTCCCGGTTTCGGAGTAACATGGTAACATGTGAAAATTAGAGAAAAAGTGTGCACTCGATTTTCTCTGAAACGGCTAATAATAATAATAATAATAAAAATAACCGATTTCCGCAACCCAAGATTCAAATGAAAAGTCTTATAGTTTCCTAAAAAATTGTAAAACATTTTATCTGGATCCGACCTCCGGTTCCGGAACTAAAGTGTGATAAGTCGATGGTCAAAAACAGGTACAAATACCATAAAACTGTCTGATAAATACTTCTAGTTTGTAGAGCCTATTAGTTTGTAGGCATAAAAACTTTATTCGGCACTACTGTTTATCCCCTTTCCTTTTCCGGAAGCACCGAAAATGGTGGAGAAAAACTCAAAAACTAGAATTCACTTCGATGCTTGAACTGATTTTCACAAATCTTGATTTGAATTAAAGCTCATATTATCTTCAAAGCTACTGTGAAATTTTATCTAAATTTGGCCTCCGGTCCCGCAGTTACAGGTCGAAGAGTGTCACAGTTTTCAAATCGCCACGTAGAATAAGAACATGTAAAACACCGGTACGTGGGGATATGGGGGAAGAAGAAAACACAAAACGAACGATGCGTTTTTTGTTGTATTTCATACGCTCCATAAAGAAAAAAGAAACGGTTACGGATGTTTGTTACTAGTGTGTGAAATTGGTAAAAAACAGTCCTGCGGTTGATAAAAGTGTTAGTTATTTGATGATAAGTGCGACTGAAAGAATAAAAAATGTCAATGGATTGAAGTTTATTTGATAAAAAAATGCAATTTCCACAGCCGGTAGTGCAGCAATACCGTGCCGGTGGTGTAGTGAAGTCAATGATGATAATAATAATAATAATAATAATAATAATAGTAATAATAATAATAATAATAATAATAATAATAATAATAATAATAATAATAATAATAATAATAATAATAATAATAATAATAATAATAATAATAATAATAATAATAATAATAATAATAATAATAATAATAATAATAATAATAATAATTATAATAAAAATAATAATAATAATAATAATAATAGTAATAATAATAATAATAATAATATTAATAATAATATGAACATAATTCATTATTCTATTCCCAATCGAAGAGAAAAAATAAAGGATAGTACTAACATAAACATAAATTGACAAAGCTCATTATTATTTGCAAAAAGTCATCGGACTTTGAGTTTATTGGTGTAAATGAAAAGATTTAAATTTTTATGCTATCCGGTTTTTATTTGGTCACATCGTAATCAAGCAGTGAAAGGAGAAATAGAGATAATGTTATCGACAATCATTGAGCGTTCTGGCTGCTGTGTGCTGGGTTTAAAAAAAACAGATTTTGGTATACGTGGTTTATGAACGGCCCTTTACAGCATTCAATTATAGTCCTATTTCTATGGAAGCACTGTCAACAGAAAACAAACACACACTGCGTCACAAGCATATCCTCGCTGTTCTGCTCTGCCGCCAGCCACTAACATAATTTGAGATTTTTTTTTTGTCTCTTTTGCTGCCTATGGTTTAAATTGAACTGCTAGGTAAACATGGTACACTAAGGTCTCTTTTAACATGGTATTTTTTCGTACGGTTTTTTTTATACACGGGTTTTTTACACGGATTCCGGAATTAACACGGTTTCTGGTGAGAATTTAAAAAAGAACTGTCATTTGTTTTATGAGAAAAATTTTAAAAAAGGGAACAGGTTGTCTGTAAGTAAACGATTATGAGAGTTAATTTAAAGTTTGGAAGTGAACTAAAATCATTCATTCAACAATAGACGGGAGTATTGACTGTCGTTCCATAAAATGATTAACCAGTCTTCAGATCTTGAGCCCCTGTCGTCTCTACCGCTCACTTGTGGTGTATGATGTCAGCATCGTCATTGATATCATCGAGAATTTCGGAGCGTTGAAGAACTAGTCAAATTTACTTCAACTCTTCATCATATCGAGCGGTACAGTATTTCATACCCATTTGAATGATATAGCTCTAGTAGTATTATGATTTACGCCGATGAAATGAGTTGCTTCAGCATGACACATAGTTAACGCTCGTATCCGTACTGTATTTTACAGTATTGTACTGTATTTTCTACTCAAATACTGTGTACTGCTTTTTACCCTCAAATCTACTGTATTTTAATTTGTACTGTATTTTTACACTGAAATGTACTGTATTTTTCACACTAAAATTTAATACAAAATTTTAAATCTTCAACGCATCGAATTTCGATCGGTGGCAGTACAAGAACAGTAACAACACGTAGCGAATGTGAATGAAAACACACACAAATTTTTTCATTAATGATTCTTGTTCAGAGCGCGTCACAACAATCAAGCGAAACTTTGATGATTGAATTAAAGAAAAATGTCTCAACCAAAAAGAAAATATACTCTAAATCAAAATCATTATCAAAATCATCCGCTTCTCAATAAATGTTATTATTACTTTCGCACATTTTTCAGTTTTAGACGAATTTTAAAATGCTTTAAAAAGGAAATAAAAAAAAATTGAGTTTATGAACTAGCTTTGAACGATTTGTTTAGTCTTGTTAAGACGTATCTGTCTCGAGTAAGTTTGACATGATATGCGAATACAACTGTGTAATGAAAACCGCGAAAAAGCTACCGCAGAAATAGTACTCGAACCCGAAAATAGTTCCTATCCTCCTAAATCGTTTTGCCAATTAAGCTATCCTGCATGGTAAACATACAAAAAAACGGACTAATTGAGGGCTGAAACACCTTGCGGAGGGATTGTTATTGAGAAACTACTACAAATGAACACCGTAGGGCCCGAGCACAGCTGAACATGCTCGGTTCTTATGTTCAGTTAGGCTGTTTGTATGTGCGTCTCACATGTAGGATAGTTTAATAAGCAAAACGATTTACCCGTATTTGGCTTGCTACGGGTTCGAGTCCCATCTCTGCGGTGGCTTTTTCGCTGTTTCCATTACATAGTTGTATTCGCATGTCATTTTTTCAATCTTTTTTCCTCGTAATATGCTGATCAAAATTATTTGGTTTTGTTTTTTATTCACTATTTTTAGAAAAAAAGCGTACTGTAAAATGTACTATATTTTCAAAGTCGATGTACTGTATTTCCTTGATTTTTACGCCAAATGTACTGTTTTTCGTAAAAAAAAATATGCGAGCGTTACACATAGTAATACCTTTTCTAATTTGATTTATATTCATCTCTATGAATTCTTCCCCTTTAATTCTGTCTCTGCGTGCATAGATCTTCATCCAATACCCATGTCTGTCTTCCCGCTCAGTTTAGTTGAAAATGACTGTTAAGATCGTTAGTATTTACTACACATCGCACCTTCGGAATTGAAAAGAACTGATTCTCAAGCTTGATTTGTAGTGGAAGTGTTTTTTTTTTGGTATTACTAGCCCTTCTTTAGTCGAACGTTCTAATTTGAAAGTAACAATGGTTTTTTGAAAACTGAATGCATTATACAGAAGGCATGAGTTACATTTTCACAGTTACCTTGTATAAATTTGGGAGTTAAAAAATAAGCTTTTTTCCCCTTCAATTTATCAAAAGTTACATTTTATCCAAAACAAAACAAACAAATAATCAAATCTACGGTTTTTGGAATTATTACGTCAAATTTTCCACGCGGTTTTTTTTGCACGGTTTCCGCAATTAACACGGTTTTCTTTTACGCGGATTTTTTTTAACACAGTACGTAACCTTAGTGTAGTTCAATTTAATCTCTTTTTTTTTTTTGATGAGTCTAAGACGAAACGTAAAGAAAAGTAAAAACGGTTATGTGCCCTAAGCACAAACATAGGCTAACCCCTAAATGACCATACCTGCATCGGCCAGAATAAGCCGAAAACAACGTTTTCGTTCGGCACGTCAGGAAAGACGTGGTACTTCGGTACCAAATATATAAGTGTTTTGCAAATAGCATTAACTTTACGTCTGCTTAGCGGTTCAAGTTGAACTGTTTAAGTTTGCAATAAGCAGTTCAATTTGAACTGCTCTGCACTGACGAGTCTAAGACGAAACGTAAAGAAAAGTAAAAACGGTTATGTGCCCTAAGCACAAACATAGGCTAACCCCTAAATGACAATTTAATCTGCTTTAAGCACTGAAGAACCGACGGCGAAACGTGAAGAAATAGAATAGTTTTGTAGCCCTTAGAAATAAGCAATCTGTTCGCAACGCTCCAAATGAACAAGTTTTGATCGAAGAATGAGTGACCTAGAGTTATTTAATGAAGAATGATAGTTCTTCTATCATAGAAGTAATCGAGTTTTCGAGGATTTATAAAAGTTAACTGCATGTTTCGGAACTGCTGTAGGTTTGATTAATCTTTCGTAGATCGTATTTGCTCATTTCGTATATTCTAATGTTCACTACACTGTATTGTCTTTGTTCCTGTTGTCTCGACCGTAAGCGATTTTAACTGTGTTTGATGAAGTGTGAACAAGAACTAATTGTTCTGCCAAGAAGAAAACGCTTCAATAAAATTTTGAAATCGATCTTGAAGCGTCCTCCCTGGTTAAGTAATGTGCAAATTCTGACAAAAATCGATGCAATCTTCATGTGTATATTAATTAGCCAGTTAGTTTATATGTCGTTTTCTTCCCATTCACATGACTAATTTCCTTAAAAATAATAACATAATTGCGAAAGCAATCAATGACAATAGTACTGAATAGTCAGTGATCACCCAATTTCAATCTTAACAATAATAAATCAAATGCAGTACTGTGCTGTTGTGTTGAATTTTTAAGATACTTGTCATGATTTTTTCAACTTATTTGCCCTAGAGCTCTACGTGGCCATTTAAGGTATTTTAAAGGTAATTTTTAAAGCTGTATCTCGTTGTTATCTTCCTCTTTGGAAAACAGACGCTATCTTTGCTATCTAGAAATAGACAAGGAGACCAGTAGCTCACTGAAAGGGGTTGCAGATGATGGTTCTGTGGACGAGAGAGTTTCATTTTTGTTGATGGTCATCTCAAAGGTACTTGGGGCCATAATAGGAGGGGTATGGTTGTCCTAGGTGGTAGTTGATTTCTTCTCCAGTTTTTCGCCAGGCTTACCGTAGTGAACGGGTTTTAGGTAATATTGATGGTCGCAGGTGATAAGTGATTCAAAAGGAATCCTTGTGCTCTGATCAAATGTTACATAAGAAGGTATTGTCCTCTTTAGGTACATGCGTAACAAACCTACGCTATTGAGAATACCGCAAGAGTAGAATGCAAATTCGTTTGATATTTAATCGATTAGATAAAATTTGATATTTTGATAATATGTAACGCAATTTACCAAACCTAAACTTTTATTTACCCCCATCAGCATGATTGTAAATACAAAAAAAAGCCACAAAAATGAACCATGCCACCATCAAAACAAACAGCGAACAACCCATTCATTAGTGTTCAGGTGCTCAGTAAATCATTCACATATATTTTCGGAATCGACGATGTCCCAGTCGGTGAGTTGCAATAAACTCGCACCATTCGGTACATTGAGATCGTATTCGAGAATCGTGTACAATTTTCATAAGCAGTGAAACAAGAAACAAACGGGCAATTATGTTTACGCGCCACCCGCATAATATTTATGTGAATTCCCACAGCAGAAGCCCAGATCCTCGTTAAGTCCAATGGCCCGAACGTTGAGCGAATGAATGCCAGACCGAATTTATTTTGCGTCTACCATTCAGTCGTCAGCACACACAAACCCGTCATCGTGGCGGAAGTTTACGGGTAAATATATTTTATTGGCGGACCCGGTGCCATGTTTGTTGCGAAGGTAAAATGTTCGGATGCTAGAGAACGGTGCACGAATGTGGAATTCCACTTAGCGATTGCCGCCAACGCGGTCAATGAAAAGCAAACATCCTGATGATCTCGTTGCAAATGTGCTGTGTGCAGTCGGAAATCAGTGAGTGTAAAAAGCTACATTACCGTGAGTTGAAGTTTGTTGGCCACAATAAATTGAATCGATGCGGGATCCTCGTCTTACCCGTAACGAGTTGGTGAAACTCAGCTGGCAAACCGGCTGCACACATGTAGGTAAGTGCTGCTGCCAGGAACCGCATCCGGGATGTGGCGCACTGGCAAACTCAAGCGAATCAGTCACTCGTATCGCTTTAATGCTTTAGGAGGTTTTGCGGTTGCTGCCACAGAAAGGATAAAAGCAATTATGGAAAATGTTCGACTTGTATTGTCTGCTGTTGTATTTGACTGCGTAGCAGCAAAACGATAAGAAAGTTCCGCTGTATCCACCGTTTACGCTTGGATTTTAATGAAACAACATCACACGAAGATGTTTTCTCTGGAGCTGAATTTTCTTTGAATATTTATAAAGTGAAAGTTTCATGTACCTAATGCTATTCATCGCATATAGAAAGGTAATGCAATCATCTCATATAGAAAGGTAATGCAATCACTTGAAAAACCGACTAGTGAAAATTGAAGTGTCATATACCATTCGACTCAAGTTCATCGGGCTGAGCAATGTCTGTGTGTGTGTGTGTGTGTGTGTGTGTGTGTGTGTGTGTGTGTGTGTGTGTGTGTGTGTGTGTGTGTGTGTGTGTGTGTGTGTGTGTGTGTGTGTGTGTGTGTGTGTGTGTGTGTGTGTGTGTGTGTGTGTGTGTGTGTGTGTGTGTGTGTGTGTGTGTGTGTGTGTGTGTGTGTGTGTGTGTGTGTGTGTGTGTGTGTGTGTGTGTGTGTGTGTGTGTGTGTGTGTGTGTGTGTGTGTGTGTGTGTGTGTGTGTGTGTGTGTGTGTGTGTGTGTGTGTGTGTGTGTGTGTGTGTGTGTGTGTGTGTGTGTGTGTGTGTGTGTGTGTGTGTGTGTGTGTGTGTGTGTGTGTGTGTGTGTGTGTGTGTGTGTGTGTGTGTGTGTGTGTGTGTGTGTGTGTGTGTGTGTGTGTGTGTGTGTGTGTGTGTGTGTGTGTGTGTGTGTGTGTGTGTGTGTGTGTGTGTGTGTGTGTGTGTGTGTGTGTGTGTGTGTGTGTGTGTGTGTGTGTGTGTGTGTGTGTGTGTGTGTGTGTGTGTGTGTGTGTGTGTGTGTGTGTGTGTGTGTGTGTGTGTGTGTGTGTGTGTGTGTGTGTGTGTGTGTGTGTGTGTGTGTGTGTGTGTGTGTGTGTGTGTGTGTGTGTGTGTGTGTGTGTGTGTGTGTGTGTGTGTGTGTGTGTGTGTGTGTGTGTGTGTGTGTGTGTGTGTGTGTGTGTGTGTGTGTGTGTGTGTGTGTGTGTGTGTGTGTGTGTGTGTGTGTGTGTGTGTGTGTGTGTGTGTGTGTGTGTGTGTGTGTGTGTGTGTGTGTGTGTGTGTGTGTGTGTGTGTGTGTGTGTGTGTGTGTGTGTGTGTGTGTGTGTGTGTGTGTGTGTGTGTGTGTGTGTGTGTGTGTGTGTGTGTGTGTGTGTGTGTGTGTGTGTGTGTGTGTGTGTGTGTGTGTGTGTGTGTGTGTGTGTGTGTGTGTGTGTGTGTGTGTGTGTGTGTGTGTGTGTGTGTGTGTGTGTGTGTGTGTGTGTGTGTGTGTGTGTGTGTGTGTGTGTGTGTGTGTGTGTGTGTGTGTGTGTGTGTGTGTGTGTGTGTGTGTGTGTGTGTGTGTGTGTGTGTGTGTGTGTGTGTGTGTGTGTGTGTGTGTGTGTGTGTGTGTGTGTTTGTGTGTGTGTGTGTGTTTGTGTGTGTGTGTGTGTTTGTGTGTGTGTGTGTTTGTGTGTGTTTGTGTGTGTGTTGTAACAAGTACAAGGTGATATATTTTGGATTACACTAGCATTAAATGTAAATAAATGTAGCATTAAAGAAATCACTTTGAGCCATGGTAATTTAAAGTTATGATTATTATTGTGCAAACCGTTTCTCCCTACGCGATTCAATATTTCACTGGCGTTGCCTATCGGAGCCATATATTTCTTAGAATTCAAATTCACTTACGCGGCATTGAACCGTTCCGAATGAAACTAACTGCAACTAACTGACCGATCACTCAGAGGGAAGATGAACACAAGACAGGCAGTTACGGTATCCAACCAATGTACTTAGTTCTCGCAGATGACCTTTCCCACCCTCTTCGTCTCCTTCACATTGCGCAAGTGCGCGGTATAAGCGGGCGGCTTGGAGAAACGATTGTTTGCTTTCCCACGGTTTGTTCTTCCTGGTGGGGTTTAACCAGCGAGGGGGGATTCCTTACAAACGACATGTATGTGTATATATGAACGCGCAAAGAACGAAATGGTTTGATCTGGATAGTTGGTGAGAGAGGGAGATGCTGGGTTGATCGGTGGGTGATTGACCCTTGAAGAACTCGGTTTGATAAGAGGTCGTTGTCCTGTTTCGGCTAGATGACGTCCTTCCGGTTGAGAAATTACAAAACCATAGACACTTGCGATAAATCTGAGGGTTCTTAGCAACACCGACTTCAAATCGACCTGGATCGTGGAGGAAGACAGAAGTGAAAGTGTCTAGTGCGTGTCGCGTATTGCATAGTCAGGTAAAACGCGTTTAAAGGGTTTCTAGTCCAAGTAGTTAATATTTCTATTCCCCTAAGATTGGTTATAGTCAGTGCTAGTTAGGTTCGTGCAGAAAATAGGTGCGAGTGCTAAAAAGTTCTATTGAAGGTAAGTTTACTGTAGTATGATGTGCTAAATGTTACGGAAGCTAATAGTTTCGAGCAGCCATCCGGCGAATTTTTCCGCTTGACAGTCTTCTTCGTCGGCTCGCCACCCACGCCGATACAATTCTACAAAACGAACCTAGCGACGCAAAACCCGTCGTTTGGCATATCTCGTCGTCTACTTCACGATCCCGCAGAAGACCCGACACTCGTCTTCGTCGTCATGCGACGCCCGTCATGGCGTAGAATTGGCAGCGTCAACCACGTTCACCGTCTTCACGTCGAAACTGTCGTATCGACAGCCATCATAACGACGCCACCTTTGTAAGCCACAAAACGGAGTGAGTATTTATTTTTGAAGCACTTTCCGATAGACATTATTGAAATGATTCATAATTGAATTCAATTATTTACGTGGTTTTCGATTGCGATAACTATAATATTTGGAAAGTGCAATGCTGTTTGTCAACTATGTATCCATAATTAGTTTCGCTCATAATCAGATTAACGCACAACATTTCAATCGAGTGGCCTACTCTGTTCAAGCGGAGCTCATCGAAATCACCCGCGATTCCATCAGTATCGTCGGTAAAAAGTGCACTACTCGATCTAATTTGAAATGAAATGAATAATGAGGTGGTTTTAGATGAATATTGTAATGAAAAAGAAATGCATAAGACCAAACTAAAGGTGTTGCAGGTTTTCGAGTACAGTCTTTATTAGCAATTCCAAGCTTCTACATTTGACTTCCCATGACATTGTAATGGTTAGTATTGAATGTGAATTGTTCTCCTAGAAGTTGTAGGGCTGCAAAATTATTAAATGCTAAAACTGCCATAGGTATTGCCTTTGAGAAATCAACTTGCAAAAGAATAATAATAGTAGAAAAATAATCGATATCACATATTAATTCCAGCTCCTGCCTTCAATCCATCATCCGAAGCTATTAGTCAAATTGAAATCTGATAGCTTAGTTTAATGTATTCGATTAAATGGGAGGATTGAAATCATTGGTATCGATTAATACACTCGTTTCGTTGAAAATACATGATCGCTTCGAATGATATCATCTCCCAAGGAACAAGTGATACTATTGTATGGCAATCCGATGATTGTAGACCGAAAAAGCAATAAAACAGTTCAGGGTCATGACTATCAATATGAATATTAGTCGTACCGTGCCAGGATACACGATGTATGTTCCTATGATGTACGGTCTGTGTATGAGTATCAATCCGCTCTTGGTGAACGAGATTAGAATTTCGGATATTGGATTCTCAGAATAGTTATTGAAAATGTTCATATCGGGTTGGTAATTGGAATCCATAACTCAAACCGATGTTGAAGTTATTCAACTAATAGTTCTTTTGATTTTATCATAATCAATTAGTTGAATCAGTTGGATAGCTCTTATTCGAATGCTGTTAGTTGTCGAACTCGAAGACCGTAAAACGAGAAGTTAAATTAACGATTCACGTTGAAAATTTGTAATATGTTCGAACATCACATTTACTTGTGAAGTTTTGGATAATCAGTGAAAATGTTTGAATTGTGTTTACTAGAAGTTTTGGATTGAAATCAATGAACTGCCATAGGTTGATAAAATTGAAAGGGGGCAAAGCTAGGACATATCTCGATATCTCGTCTGGTTTATGGTGCCATCAAAAATAGCCGCGTAACCTTTTTGTGTCATAATTTTGAACGTTAATTACTCGGTCATTTGTTGATGGATTGTTATAATTTAACAACCAATCGATTCGGAAACTTTTAACTTAAACATGTATGACGACGTCGTTTCAGTATTTCAATAGCATACTATTGAAAAAATGGTTGGAATCGACCTATGTTTTCATCCACCAATCCCTGCTTTACAAAATGACGTCAACTTCTTGTTCGGCATAGGAGGCTTTGCGTCATGCATAAAAAACACCGCATCGTTCTGCGTAGTATGAAGAGAAATCTATAAATATAGGCTGCACAATATTTCTTTGCCTAGTTGATGTTTGACTGCGAATGAAACAAGTAGCTCGTCCAGTGAGCTGATGACTGGATTGTATATGCGTTCACTTGCTGGATTGTCGCTTTTGCATTGTGTTGGTGAAATTTCCTGCTGTCTGTACAATACCGCTTCGTGTTCGTTTGAATATCTTATATATCATCTAGCATTGAAGAACCGAATCAGCGTGGTTATCGGTTCTTTTGAAATATCCCATGTATTTAGCAAATTGTTGGTCGATTTTGCCATTAAAAATGCCTTACACTTCGCTTCCCGAGGCTGGGTGTCAAATTAAAACATGCAAAACTAATCGCTTAACATTTTTCTGCCATAATTTTGAACGCTCATACCTCAGTCATTTGTTGATGGATTTATATAATTCAACAACCAATCGATTCGGAAACATTTAACTTAAACTTATGAGAAAACGTCATTTGAATATTTCAATTGCATACCATTGGAAACTTGGTTTGAATTTAGTGTTTTATTTTGGTTCTCTGGTAACTATCAGGCCAATTTAGAATTATCGGCCAAAGATTTTTCGGATCTAATTTGCAGCGCTTGTTCCTCGATGATTTGTTAAATGATTTTCCTCATTTAAATGATTCCAAAGCCTCAATATAGTCAGCTTAAAAATGTTTTAATTTGTCAACGGATCAGTTTGCATACTTAAATCTCCATTCCCATACGAACAAAACGGTGGCGCGAAAATGGATTCAGTATAAAGTTGTGTTATTATGATAATCATAGAAACTTCTTCTTTATTATATGTGACTGAACAAGTTGTTGTCCCACCAGGAATTAAACGCTTCAAAAGATTCAAAATTAAATTCTGAAACTTATCTAAAAGCGGCCTCCTCGGTTTGGTAGTATAAATGAGTTCCACAGGCTCACATATACAGTACAATTAGATGCAATATCATATAGTATCAAATTGATCGTTTGAATAGCAACCCTCGTAGAATTTGGTTAACCGCCAGTTTCAGTTCAATTATTATTTGCTTCAAAACACGCGTTGTAACTATGACAATGTTCATTCATGTGTTAATAACATCAAGCTACAATATGAACAAAATTTCTGAATTTTGTTGCGTATCCATTTTGTATATTCCTAATATGCCAAAGCGAAAATCAATGTAAGTAACTAAATATTTTATGCGGACTGTTTCACATTTTTCTTCCTCGTATTGTTGCCATATTATTTACCGACACTTTCCGAAGATTATCGACGATTTTGAAGAAGGATTAATAAAATTACACTATTACTGAGCTAACTGGTACAACTTTTTTCGTTAAAATAAATGAAATCTTCTCTTGGATCGATTAACTGTTTATAAAATTAATAAGTTTGTACGTTTCTCGAAGATTATTGTCATAAAATAAAACAGTTTCATTTGTTCAGGATTAAATCTTTAGGTTGTTTGTATCTAAAATTGAGCTTTCAAGTAACTTTGAATTCTAGTTAAAGGACGTTATTCAAAATCTTAACAATGTAAAAAATTGTGGAAAGGGATCAAAATTGAATATAATTAATTATCAAGAAAGAAACTAATTGTCAATTTTATCATTCGCCAACAATCTAAGCGCTTAAATAAACCGGGTATAAATAAACGATATAATAATAATAAGCGCTTAAACTAGAGCAAGTTTGTAATTAGTCGATAGAAAAAGTTTTTAGTTTAGTGTATCATCATCTCTTTATTTTTGTATATATTATGAAGACCCTAGGAACGTTCCATTTTTAATGTTATTGTGCTCGGTCGTGTCTTGAATACAACCCTCTAATTTTTTTTTTTGTATTGGATCTCGTTGTCACCCTTTTTCTAGGGGGAGAGGAGTTTCCATTTTCCTCCTGCGAGGATTGAGGGGCACTTTGTTCGTGGTTCGTCTCGTCATCCATTGCCGTGGTATTGCTGTTGATTTCGTTGCTAGTTACTGTAGATGCGCCTTGTTGTACATTGTTTGCAGTTGCTGGTTGGTTGGATGGTAAGCTGTTAGCTGCAGCAGGTGTACTTTGTTCTATAGGGGTTACGTTGGATGGTTTCGTTGAAGGGGATACTTCCCTGTTGTTGGTGACTGTCACAGGTGTACTGGGGTTGCTTGGGGTTGGTGTAAAGGAAGCACCGTTGTCCTTTGGTATAGTTGTCTCCTTGTCCGGTTTATCACATGGCTTACCGTAGTGAACCGCTTTTTGGCAATATTGACATGTGGCCATCTGATTGTCATAGGTAATAAGTGATTTGCACGGTATTCTTGTATCCAGACCGAATGTCACATAAGAAGGTATAGGCCTCCTCTAGCGCATGCGTAACAAACGTACGCCATTTAGAATACCGGGGAAAAAATTCTTCCAATTTTCTTTTTCGATAGAGAGAATCTCTCCGTATTGGGACATAGTTGCGCGAATATAAGAATCGTTGACGCTTGAGGGAAGATCATGCACACGCACTTCTATAGCACTATCTTCCATGTATACTGGAATGTTGTACTTGATATTTTCATGCTCCACATAGTGCACATTATTATTGTCTTTAGCGAATTGAATTGCATCCTACTTTTTATAGAACTGGATATAAACAACATTATTGGTCTTATTGCATTGAAGTAAATGCAAACGTTTAATGTCAAGATGCATTTGCTCCTTAAGCAAACCTTCAAGTTCTCGTATCGAAGGTCGAATTTTGCACTGCCTGAAGTCAACAATAATTGTATTCTTTCGTAGCGGCGGTAGCTTTTGTTCGTTTGGTTCACTCATTTCGAGATCGTTCTATTGTTCACTACACAATACTGTACTTGATTTCTTCTGTCCCGAACGTAAGCGGTTTTGGTTAATCGACTGACTTGGTTGAGATGTGAAACCGAACTGGAATTTTGTGTTGAAACACTCCGAACTTTAACATGTGTTTTCGTCAATTTTCTCGTAGAAGTATTATATTTTTGACACCAGTCTCGTGTTTCGGTGCGTCGTTATAATCATTCGAAATTTTCAATCGAACGTGAATTATCTTAATCCATATTTAAAAAAAAAATTCGTAGTTTTTCATAGTGTCATCTATTGCTTCTATAACGTATTATGTTTTTCGTTTCCGAGCATTATTGTGTTTCGTACGAGTAGTGATGATCCGGCTCCAAACACGCAAAATGTATTCATTCCGAACCTTAAAGGCGGGTGAGTAATAACTGGAGAACGTGAATACGAATGAATGCGAGCATTTTTCCCGAACGCGAAGCCGTCAAATGCTGGTTTTATTCGCAATTGTTTGGTGCGAATTTCGCACTGTGAAAAGTGCTAATCAAATTATTCTAGATATGCTTAGTACAATAGTGATCATTTTCATCTCCGATTGCAAAAAAAAAACAAACAATCTCTACAATTCTTCAGATTCTTTAGAAGGGGTGATTTTGCATGATGTTCACCATCGTTGTTCACTTTTCGTTGTATTTTGCTCCAGTGTAAACGACCAGCAGTAGGATGACGCAATCGCTCTTGTTTGAAGCGAAACTGTTTCTGCCAACGACTCGAAATTGATTCAATACTAAACTGAATTCTTGATACTGGAACTGGAACTGAGCTCTGGAGCTCTGGTTAGAGTGGACGGAATATATCAAGTGTTAACCTTTCATACCTACCCAGACACGATGAAAGTATGATGTGTTTTCTTCTTTGATACTCATTGATACCAAACATTTTAGAAAACTGTGATTTTGCAGTAATTGTGATTAATTCATACAACTGAAAATGTTATCATAAATTGATGATAATATTTCCGATGACATGTAGCAAAAAATATGCTGTTGTGTGAGATTCAACTAGAGTTATTCACGATCAAAAATTTATCAATTTCTCAGTAGAGCGTAAATTTCTAAAAGGCCGGCGCCTAGTTCGAAATGGATAATTTTTGAGTCAATAGCAATAACTTTTTTTTATAATTTTGGACATTTTAGGCGTCCGTGGGGTGGATATATATGGAAAATTGTAGAATTTATTACTAGTGTCAATTCGATGCTCTATTGATTTGTGAATCAATAGCAATAGTTATAAGCCATTGGTTTATAAGGAGTGTATCAAAAAGTAGCTAGCCACATTGATTATTGAATAAAAAAGCGAAAAAAGACATATTTTGACATCAGTTTTCGATATATTGTAGAAAAATTACATTTTCATGCACTTCACTGATCATATTGAAGAAAATCCTAGTTTCTGTGAAACGCTCGCTCTTTGGACTTGAGATTCTTCATTAAATTCTGCACAGTTACTTTTGTGACTTTCCTGGTGGCAGCTGTCCAGTTTTTTTGAACTCCTGCATGTTTTGGGACACTGTACCTTCCTTCCGAAAGTGACAATTGCCCAATACCTTTCAATTGGTCGAAGATCCGGGCAGTTCGGTGGGTTGATGTCCTTTTCTACGAATTGTACATTATTTTTTGACAACCACTGTAGAACGGAGTTGGCGTAGTGGACTGAAGCCAAATCCGGCCAGAAGAGAGGATGAGCTTTATGTTTTCTTTACAGTGGTAGCATTCTCTTCTTCAAACATTCTTCCTCGTACACCTTGGCGTTAATTGTGCCGTTAATTCGTGAAGAAAATCGACGACCGCAAACCACAGGTACAAACTGCTTGCCAGACCAACACCTTCTTTCCAAACTTTTCCATCGCCACCGTGGTGTCAGCGACGTCCAGGTCCTGATACACCGATTTCGTATAATATTGCGGTCCGAGCAGCGCTCGAGAGTCTTCCTTGGCGTATGTTTCGTCGTCGATCAGGATGCATCCGTCTTTATTCTGTAGAATCCGGTTATACAGTTTTCGCGCTCTCGTTTTGGCCTGAACTTGCTGTACCAGGGACTTTTTCGGCATCTTCTGTTTCTTGTATGTTTTCAGGGAGTTCCGAACTTTGATCCGTTGAATCATCCCGATGCTGGTGTTGAACTGCTTGGCCAAATCCCGCGTCGACGCCGATGGGTTTTCCTGATGTACTCAACCACTTTTAAGTCCCGATCCTACCGGATCGGGGCAAATCCTTCATGGAAAGGGTCTTACCGAACTTCTCGATAATATTTTTGACACTGGTGTGGTGCACTTTCACCCGTTTAGCAATTTCGTTGTACGTGACACTACTTTCTGAGCACCAAGTGTGCAGAATTTTCTTTCGCGTTTCCGGATCAATTCGACTCATCATTGAAGCGATAAACCGTACCGAAACCAATCGATTGCGCAGCTGTTATTGACATGTAAACAAACATGTCACCGCAAAACACGCTGCAAATAATTAAGCAATTTCAGAGTAATAACTGTTTGAATGTTGCAAACTACTTATCGATACACTCCTTGATACGCAAAACACCTGCGATTTCGACTGTAACTTTTAACGCGCTACACTTTGTTCGTCAACTGCAATAGAATTTTAGAAAACTTACATACACTTAGCGGTTCAAATCGAACTGCCGAATTTTGCATTAGACAGTTCAATTTGGAACTGCTATGCACTGATGAGTCGAAGACGAAACGTAAATATAGGCATATCGCTGAACCATAATCAATCAAACTAAACATCGAACAAAACTCAATCAATCTTCGCCGATAGTCTGTCAACCGAATGGTTTGGAATAAATTCGGAATTAGTCGAACACCGAGTACACTTCAGCTTCGCTTCTAATCATCAATTGTTGATGGAATGTTAGGTTCATAAATATACTTAAATATTCGTTAATATAAACGGCATAATTATCAGGTGTACAACTTTGCTTCCACCGTTTTCCGATAGGTGGCTGTACCGGCTGATGTTGGTCACAATACATATATGATAATGCCTTTAAAGTGAGTGTGTACAGTGCCTAACGAATTGTCATCGCCGTTTCAGTGACAGATGTTCTTGTTTTCGTATTATTCACGTTCGAAGATGTCTGTTTATGTGCCCAATTCTCGCCATTTGCGGGAAGTTTTACTTTTCTGTTACAATTCGAAAAAATGCAGTTAAAGCTCATCGAGTGCTCTCAGAAACTTACGATGATGCTGTTCTGAGTAAAAGAACGTATCGGGAGTGGTTTCAACGTTTTAAAAATGGTGATTTCGATGTCGAAGACAAACATGGTGGTGGAAGAGAAAAAACCTTCAAAGATGAACTACTATAAAAACATTGCTTGATGAAGATTCGTGCCAGACCCAAGAAGATCTTGCCGAATCGTTGGGAGTGAGTCAGCAAGCCATTTCAAAACGTCTCAAGGCCCTGGGCATGATTCAGAAGGAAGGAAACTGGGTGCCGTACGAGTTGAAACCGATGGACATCGAGCGCCGTCTATTTGTATTTGAGCAACTGCTTCAAAGACAAAATCATAACGGGTTTTTACATCGTATCGTAACCGGTGATGAAAAGTGGGTCCGATACGATAATCCTAAATGCAGAAAATCATGGTGAAAGCCCGGGCATGCTACTTTGCAAGGTTATGATTTGTATTTGGTGGGATCAGCTCGGTGTGATTAACTACGAACTCTTAAATCCGGGTGAAACCATCACAGGAAATCACTACCGAACGCAACTGATGCGCCTTAGTCGCGCTCTAAAAGAAAAGCGGTCACAATATCAAGAGCGACATGACAAAGTCATCCTCCAACACGACATGGCTCGGCCTCACGTCGCAAAAGTGGTCACAAAGTACCTGGAAACGCTGAAATGGGAAGTCTTGCCCCATCCGCCGTATTCCCCTGATGTCGCCCCTTCTGACTTCCACCTATTCCGTTCGATGGCACACGGCCTGGCAGATCAACATTTTCAATCCTTCGAAGAGTTGGAAAAATGGATTGCTTCATCGATAGCGTCAAAAGAAGACTCCTTTTTTCGAGCCGGGATCCGAAAATTGCCGGAAAGATGGGAGAAAGTTGTCGCTAGCGACGGACAATACTTCGAATAATATATCTGTAAGCACTTTTTCGCAATAAAGCTTTAAATTTTGGAAAAAACGGCGGAAGCAAAGTTGTACACCTGATATGAAATTTAATAAAGAACCCCGCTTTGTGAATTATATGATATGATTTTAGAAGTGAAGATTTCAGATAATAGAATCTTCATAGCCGTTGAATCTCTACTCTTTGCAGAATACATGATGAATAAAATCATCGATGATCAGAAACTGAACCTTTCTGAAAATGTTCAGTGCACGTAGGGTGGTTGATAAGTGGATCAATTTATCTAGTACTGCGCTCCTGTTGCTTTTATAAATCTAATTCATGCTATATGGCGATATTTGAGTTTAGTTTAAATAGTTCAGTGTAATTAACCAGCTGGAATTAAAACAGCCTTTCGGTGCTATAGTCACTATTTGGAATGTGACAAAAATATGTTTGTTCATATTAATCACTCTACGTGCATCGGAAATATTGCAGTCATTGTTTCTCAGTTGCGAATTTATTCAGTAGAAATTTCATCATTGATGAGAATATAATAATTTTTTTTTGTTTCGATTATAGAGGCTTTAACCTTGAGGTCATTCACATCTTCAGGCTAGAAAAACCTTCTGACCATATGTGCGGGGTTGGGAATCGAACCCAGGTTGGCTACGTGAAAGGCATCGACTTACCCATTACGTTATACCCGTACCTAATATAATAATTGAATCTAACACAAATCACTTCAATGTCGATCTGAAACGTTGTGGAAATTTAACATCGAAATATCATCGGAGACTTTTTTCCCTTTCGACTTCAAGTTTCGATGACACTAAAAAATAACTCATGAACTTTGAGGTTCAGAATTTTATGGATGCTTGTTTCATGAATGAAAATCTCGGGAATGATTTTTTTCAGTCACTGATTTTTTTTAAGAATATCTCTTAAACTGAAATGAACTTTTTTCTGGTCATGATTTTCCTAACACTGTGTTGAGAAGAAAGACTATGCTTCGCATTTTCAAAACTTTTCAATCCTCGATATATTCTAGAACCAAGCCATCTGTTCTCAAATAATTCTCGATGAACATTAGAAAAGGTCCCAGGTGCAAATGACAGTTTCTCTTAGTTTATTTTCTCTTTCAATCATAACGGAAAATTTCATGAATTAAAAAAAAATTAGAGTGTTGTATTCAAGACACGACCGAGCACAATAACATTAAAAATGGAACGTTCCTAGGGTCTTCATAATATATACAAAAATAAAGAGATGATGATACACTAAACTAAAAACTTTTTCTATCGACTAATTACAAACTTGCTCTAGTTTAAGCGCTTATTATTATTATATCGTTTATTTATACCCGGTTTATTTAAGCGCTTAGATTGTTGGCGAATGATAAAATTGACAATTAGTTTCTTTCTTGATAATTAATTATATTCAATTTTGATCCCTTTCCACAATTTTTTACATTGTTAAGATTTTGAATAACGTCCTTTAACTAGAATTCAAAGTTACTTGAAAGCTCAATTTTAGATACAAACAACCTAAAGATTTAATCCTGAACAAATGAAACTGTTTTATTTTATGACAATAATCTTCGAGAAACGTACAAACTTATTAATTTTATAAACAGTTAATCGATCCAAGAGAAGATTTCATTTATTTTAACGAAAAAAGTTGTACCAGTTAGCTCAGTAATAGTGTAATTTTATTAATCCTTCTTCAAAATCGTCGATAATCTTCGGAAAGTGTCGGTAAATAATATGGCAACAATACGAGGAAGAAAAATGTGAAACAGTCCGCATAAAATATTTAGTTACTTACATTGATTTTCGCTTTGGCATATTAGGAATATACAAAATGGATACGCAACAAAATTCAGAAATTTTGTTCATATTGTAGCTTGATGTTATTAACACATGAATGAACATTGTCATAGTTACAACGCGTGTTTTGAAGCAAATAATAATTGAACTGAAACTGGCGGTTAACCAAATTCTACGAGGGTTGCTATTCAAACGATCAATTTGATACTATATGATATTGCATCTAATTGTACTGTATATGTGAGCCTGTGGAACTCATTTATACTACCAAACCGAGGAGGCCGCTTTTAGATAAGTTTCAGAATTTAATTTTGAATCTTTTGAAGCGTTTAATTCCTGGTGGGACAACAACTTGTTCAGTCACATATAATAAAGAAGAAGTTTCTATGATTATCATAATAACACAACTTTATACTGAATCCATTTTCGCGCCACCGTTTTGTTCGTATGGGAATGGAGATTTAAGTATGCAAACTGATCCGTTGACAAATTAAAACATTTTTAAGCTGACTATATTGAGGCTTTGGAATCATTTAAATGAGGAAAATCATTTAACAAATCATCGAGGAACAAGCGCTGCAAATTAGATCCGAAAAATCTTTGGCCGATAATTCTAAATTGGCCTGATAGTTACCAGAGAACCAAAATAAAACACTAAATTCAAACCAAGTTTCCAATGGTATGCAATTGAAATATTCAAATGACGTTTTCTCATAAGTTTAAGTTAAATGTTTCCGAATCGATTGGTTGTTGAATTATATAAATCCATCAACAAATGACTGAGGTATGAGCGTTCAAAATTATGGCAGAAAAATGTTAAGCGATTAGTTTTGCATGTTTTAATTTGACACCCAGCCTCGGGAAGCGAAGTGTAAGGCATTTTTAATGGCAAAATCGACCAACATTTTGCTAAATACATGGGATATTTCAAAAGAACCGATAACCACGCTGATTCGGTTCTTCAATGCTAGATGATATATAAGATATTCAAACGAACACGAAGCGGTATTGTACAGACAGCAGGAAATTTGACCAACACATAATGCAAAAGCGACAATCCAGCAAGTGAACGCATATACAATCCAGTCATCAGCTCACTGGACGAGCTACTTGTTTCATTCGCAGTCAAACATCAACTAGGCAAAGAAATATTGTGCAGCCTATATTTATAGATTTCTCTTCATACTACGCAGAACGATGCGGTGTTTTTTATGCATGACGCAAAGCCTCCTATGCCGAACAAGAAGTTGACGTCATTTTGTAAAGCAGGGATTGGTGGATGAAAACATAGGTCGATTCCAACCATTTTTTCAATAGTATGCTATTGAAATACTGAAACGACGTCGTCATACATGTTTAAGTTAAAAGTTTCCGAATCGATTGGTTGTTAAATTATAACAATCCATCAACAAATGACCGAGTAATTAACGTTCAAAATTATGACACAAAAAGGTTACGCGGCTATTTTTGAAACTTTTAATTGTCACCCGGCCCCGTATAGTGAAGAGTAAGGCATTTTTAATGCCAAAATCAACAGTGCATATTGAAAGTTGATGGTTTTTGCTATTATCCTATCTGAAGTGTTAGATGGTAGGATTGCTGATTGGACCGTAATACTAGAAAGAGAAAGAAAAAGAAAGAGAAACTGTCATTTGCACTTGGGACATTTTCTAATGTTCGTCTTCAATTGCAGTCTCACTAACGTCATGAAATATAATTAATTCATGCTATCCACGTGGAAAACGAATGAAACAAATCTCAAATGTTTGGGTGAACAACAGGAAAGAAAATGTGTTTTCTCATAGAGAAGTTCACACGAACAATTCAATCATTATCGTTCAATGAACAACCGCGTGGAAAAAGTTCACAGTTTCGAGATCTACCCATGGGTTTGGAAAGCAGATGGCGGCTTTACGTAGAATTCACTTACAACTGTGCAACCGAGGTGAACTACAAACGAAGTAGAAACCGCGGGGGCTAATACAGTCCCTAGCCATACTATTAGACCCATGCTGAAAACTTAATATTTCTCTGAAATATTGTTGTTACTTCCAACGATGAAAAAATGGTTTAAAAATCTTGCTGATCCATGCCACAATTTTAAATGCTCATCAACGTATTTAGAAAAGATAAAAGACACCTGTTCTTGGCTGTTTTCATGTGTTAAAACTGACGAAAAAGTGATTTTTCAGTATGGGTCTAATAATATGGCCAGGGGCTGTAAATTCAAAATTCAGCAGCCAACAAAACGGCTATTATATGACAAGGCATATAATCGATGCAATTCTCAAACTTTTACCTTATCCCTTCGTTATTTTCTCCTGTTTCATTGTGTTCACGAATCAAAGCCTGCTTGGTTGTTGGAGCACGCTTAGAAACTTCACAACTTATAAAGTTTCAAATATTCTCTATAGTATACTCACAAACGAATTTCCAGACATAACAGTCACGATCTTTTTTTGGCGCACATCTACGGTCCTCCGTGAAACTGGCACCAATGGTGATAAATTGGTTGCACTGCTGAGTTCCCATCATCGCATTCATAATGCAAATGTCAAACCGTGAGAACCCTTTCGATACGTTAGCTCATTTGTATATATTGAGATTTCATGGCACACTTTGGTCGAAATGATAACAATTCAATTAATCTCGCGCTCCACCAAGTGGTGAGTTCGGTCATATTAGAAGGTACCGGGAACGGACCAGATATTTTTTTATATTTGTAAGCACATACATGTCTTTATTATTTATCTTTGGTATACTCATGCCAGGAAAATCTTCGACCTGTCAAGAACGGTTTTCTTTGTTTTCTTTTCCAAATACGTAAATAACCGTTTCAAACTGTGACAGAGTGCACCACGATTTTTGAACCATTTTTTCATCATTGAAAGTAACAACAAAATTTCAAAGAAATATTAACTTTTCCGCTCGGGACTAACAATATGGCCAGGGGCTGTAGATCGTTTTCTAATCTAAAGATTCCCTCGCTGAATTATTCCAAAATTTTCCGGCGAACGACCCGAAGGGCTAAACGCGGGGTTGACAAAATGACAATGTTTCGAATCCAGATCAGACACATATTCTAATAAAAATGTCTAGCAATTTACATACGTAGGACGATCGTCGGTTAAATATCGGTTCCTTAAATTGAAACTTTAACTCAAGCCACCGTAACAGTGGTTTCACTATACAATCACGTGTTCGTTTAGAAGTGGTATCAAATTTCGCAAATGCTGTTGGCAGTCCTTTAACACTAGAGATTCCAACTTATCAAAGCTTGAGAGGGTTCTGCCTGTGTTGTTTTAGCTTTAGCTTTTCTCTACATTGAACAAATACTGCTACATACAGCATAGTGTGTGGTACTCTGGAATGCTCTCTCTTCAGTACAACTCACATGTACCGATGACGATAGCGAATGAAATAAAATATAGGAGCTAAGATAGTACAATGGAACAAATTCGATTTTATTGCTTTTGCCACTGGAATGTACTAGTGACCGACAAGAACCGACATTTTATGATGTTTTTACTTGTGATTTATCAAAATGATAAACCGCTGAGGCAGCTCTGCAAGATTTTGTTCCTTTCGTTATGATCGATGATTTCATTTTTTTTTTTCATTGTATTTATTATGCTTTAAACATTCATAGGAGAATTGGTAAGAAACTTTGTGTAATATAAGATAATGTTTAAAATTTACATGATATAGGATAAAAGAAAAAAAAACCTGTTTTAATCCACCTAGTGGTGTTATGATGCCTTTCTGATGCATAATATTGTGGTATTCTATTCAAAATTTTTCTCTTCGATTTTTGAAAGAAACCAAGGAGTTACTTGTGCATTTACTAGTTTAACATACATAATGAAACAGTGCTTTGCTCGCAAAGGTCAGCCTTAAGAAAACGAAGTGGGTTCACTATTATATGCCCTTCCGGCACCGGAACCCAAGAACCGGTATAATCGAAGTCGGTTCGTACGGCCACCAACTAACATGACGTACGAACTCTACTAGTTTATATTAAAATGTTGGGGATTTTATACAATTTTGCCATCGCACTCTAAATGACGATTTAAATGTTTGTTGTATCCGAAAATATACAGTAAGTTTTGGAAGGACCATAATCGGAAGTTCCGGATGAATCCGGATGAAATTCAGGAATACCATTTCATTTGAATTTAATACCGTTTTCGTTTTTGAACCTACACGCAGACGACTCTGACTCCGAGTAAAACGAACACGTGGTACGCGCCCTAAACAACAACTCATGAAAAAAAGAAAAAATAAACAAACTCGGCTGGATGCGTGGTGCGACCCGAGAAAATTTTCAAAGCGAAACTACGCGATTGGAGTCCGATCTAGAGCGACCTTAGGTTGCTAAAACAACCTCATCAAAAGTTTAAAAATTTTCTAAACTGGTCTCAAAACAACACAAATCGATAGTCATTATCAAAAGGCAACTAAACAAACCAATTCCAGCTATCCTGGTTCCCGGTATCCGGTTCCGGAAGTACCGGAAATAGTGGTCATATATACTAAAATGGATCTTACTCACTTTTCTCAGCGATGGTTTGACCGATTTTGACAAACTTATACCGTTTTCGTTTATTGATCAGAGCAGCCTGAAAGCTGACCCAAAGTCGCCCAAACAACGTTATATATGTTTGTTTTAGCAACCTGAGGTCGCTCTAGATCGGACTCCAATCGCGTAGTTTCGCTTTGAAAATTTTCTCGGGTCGCACCACGCATCCAGCCGAGTTTGTTTATTTTTTCTTTTTTTCATGAGTTGTTGTTTAGGGCGCGTACCACGTGTTCGTTTTACTCGGAGTCAGAGTAGCCCGCGTCTAGGTTCAAAAACGAAAACGGTATTAGATTCAAATGAAAGGTCTCGTGGTCCTCGACGAACTGAGCAAATGTCTGTGTGAGTTGTCATTATTGTCACTCACTTTTCTCGGTGGTGTCTAAACCAAATGAAAGTTGTCATGATCCCATACAAAGCTCCTGAATTCCATTTGGATCCGACTTCCGGTTCCAGAGTTACAGGGTGATATGCACCAAACATGTGAAAACGATGTCACTTACTTTCCTCTGAGATTGCTGAATCGATTTTAACAAAATTAGATTCAAATGAAAGGCCTTACGGTCCCGTACGAAGTTTTTCAATTTTATTTGGATTTAACTTCCGGTTCCGGAATTACAGGGTGATTTGTATGAATATAATGTCACTCACTTTTCTCGGAGATGGAAGGTCTTAAGATATCATAAGAATATCCCAATTTTCAATCGGATTAAACCTTTGATTTCGGAGGTAGGGTTCTTGGTATTAAAAAGACAATTTCAAGAATACTTTGTTCATAATGGCTAGTGAATTTCTCTTGTTTGCAGACCATGAGAGTCCCATAAAAGATTTGATGAAGTTTATCCAACTGTAGTCCAACTACCGGTACATTTTATGCCAAAAGTCGAATCGTGTAGTGTCGGTAGCGGTTTCCCAACTGGCTAAGAATAACGCTACGGTCCACCTGTACCGGTGGTATAAGTCCACCAAACAGGTAAGCCGTGTGGCATCCGGCGGAATTATTTTTTACCAAGAATTGATCCACTGGTTTCCTGTTCCATGTCGTAAAAGGCCACAAAAATAGGAACTCCTAAGTCAAGGTGTATTTCCGTGCCGATGGCTGAATGGCTGCAGGAGGTTAAACAATGCAGTCGAGAACGGAATATCTTGGGGTTTTCCCTTACTGTGTTAAGCGAAGCTCTGGCACAGTGGACGACTTCTTTCTTCGCAACTCGTGGGATTTAAATGATTAAAACATTTAGAAAAATCCTGACATGGTTCGCTATAGGCGATTATAAGCCAATATATTTGGTTTCTTGTAGTTGTTGTACGGTTAGTGCTGGAGGTGAGATGTTCATTACTCTAATTGATAATGGTTAGAGTGGCACAAATCAATCTTCAGCATAAACGTACAGCAACTATGAATCTATCCAGACTTCTGCAAGAAGGTAAAGCTTCTATAGCTTTGGTTCAAGAATCATATTTCCAGAAGGGAAACTTCTACGTTGGAAAATTTTTAAACCTAGTCTTTGTTGCCTTCAACAAGACCGGTATGACTAATCCACGTGAAATGCCTCGAGCATGCATACTTGCAAATAGTGCTCTCGATGTTTCTCTCATATCGGAGCTCGCAAGTCGGGATATTTGTGCTGTCACAGTTGGTATGACTATTGATGGCATAGACAGAAAACATGTCTATTGTTCGGCATATTTGCCGCATAACCAACCTTCACCAAGCGATGACTTCAAAAAGGTTGTATCATACTGCTGCAAGAGTGATATACCGCTTGTAATCGGCAGTGACATAAATGCTCACCATATCATTTGGGGCAGCACAGATATAAATTCGAGAGGCTCTGATATGATGGAATTCGTGAGCAGTACAAACCTGCACATAGTCAATGCAGGGAACCGCCCAACTTTTGCGAGATCTGGAAGAGAGGAGATTTTGGACGTAACTCTCTGCTCTGATAGAATTGCGCATGAGTTGGTGAATTGGCTCGTCTCCGATGAGCTCGAACCTTAGTTGTCTGATCATAAGTACATATTCTTTGATCATTCAAACGTTAAATTTGATATTATCACATATCGTAATCCCAAATCTACAAACTGGGACCTCTATGAAGAGGGCTTGGCGACTAGATTTTACGGGTACCAACCAACAATTGAAACCCCAATTGATTTGGAAAATGTTGTCGACGAGACAAATTCACTCATAGTTGCAGCATATGAAGAGGCTTGTCCACTTCGGATTGTGCGAGCTACTAGAGGAACTCCTTGGTGGAATGCTGAACTTGCTAGACTAAGGAAACTATGCAGAAGAGCTTGGAACCACCGACGCAGAAATGGGTCGGAGGCATTCGTGTCGGCTCGAAGGGCTTACAAAAATGCTCTTCGATCGTCTGAGCGAAGTGGTTGGAAAAGCCTGTGCACAAATGTCTCTAGTCTCAACGAGGCTAGCAGATTAAATAAGTTACTTTCGAAGTCCAAGGACTTTAATGTCAGTTTCTTAAGAACTTCAGATGGTGAACACTTGTCTGATGAAGGTGATGTACTTCACTATCTTTTTAACACTCACTTTCCAGGATGTATGAATCCATCACCGACAGCTCTTCCCGAGACTTTTTCAGGTAGTTACGATTCTTGGGCCCTTGCTCGAAGCGTTGTGACGATTGAATCGGTCAAATGGGCAGTTGAGAGTTTTGCTCCGTACAAGTCTCCTGGAAAGGATGGAGTTTTCCCAGTGTTACTGCAGAAAGGGTATGAACATTTCAAACATGTTTTGAAGAAAATACTTACTTTTAGTCTTGCGACTGGATATATTCCAAGAGCCTGGCAGGAAATAATTGTCAAATTTATTCCCAAAGGCGGTCGCGACACTTATGAGGAAGCGAAGAGTTTCAGACCTATCAGTCTTAGCTCATTTCTTCTTAAAACAGTGGAACGCATAGTCGATCACTATATCAGGAATGTTAGTCTGGGCGTGCATCCGCTACATGGAATGCAACATGCTTACCAGCGTGGAAAGTCCACTACAACCCTGTTACATGATGTTGTGTACAACATTGAAAAAGCTTTCTCACAAAAGCAATCTTGCTTGGGAGTTTTCCAAGATATTGAAGGTGCCTTTGATAACGTGTCTTTCAATTCAATTCTGGAAGCAGCCCGTGGTCATGGCATACCTTCAAGTATCACAAATTGGATACACGCAATGCTTAGCAATCGACTTCTTTGTTCATCGCTTCGGCAAGCAGAGATTAAAAAGCTGAGTGTCTGTGGGTGTCCTTAAGGTGGTGTACTATCCCCACTTTTATGGAACCTAGTCGCTGATGGTTTGTTAAGGAAACTTAATAACCTTGGATTTCCGACTTATGGTTTTGCCGACGATTATCATATATTGATGACCGGTATAAGCATTAACACTCTCTTTGATTTAATGCAGCAAGCCCTGCGATCTGTTGAACAATGGTGTTGTCAGGTTGGATTATCTGTAAATCCGGGCAAAACATCAATGGTGCTTTTCACTCATCGTAGGATAATCACAGGAGCTCGTCCGTTGCAGTTCTTTGGTTCAGAGGTGACTGTGGTCGATCAAGTTAAATACGTCGGGGTTATTCTTGACTCTAAACTGAATTGGTCTGCTCACATTGACTCCAGGATTAAAAGAGCTTGCATGGCTTTCGGCAAATGCAGACAAGCTTTTGGAAAATAATGGGGACTCAAACCCAGATACATTCATTGGATCTACACAACTATTGTTAGACCAATTTTAGCATATGGATGTCTTGTATGGTGGCAGAAAGGAGAAGTCGCGACAGTTCAGTCAAAGCTAAATCATCTCCAAAGGATGGTCCTAATGGCGATGACAGGAGCATTCACGACAACTCCTACTGCTGCTCTAGAGGCGCTACTGTGCATTAAACCACTACATGTGTTCCTAAAACAAGAAGCATTATCTTGCGCATACCGTCTTAAGGTTACAGGGCTTTGGAACAGTAACCCATTAGATTATGCTACCAGCCACACTCGCTTGTGGTCTCAAATGGTTACGTGGGATGAGTATTTACTCGCTCCTAGTGACCTAACTCTCACATGCAGTTTTCCTTTCAAAACATTCAATGTAAGCTATCCTCTTCGTGAGGAATGGTTGTCTGGTTGTCTGGAACGACAACTTGATGAACACATAGTTTGTTATACGGACGGTTCTCTGTTGAATGGTCGTGCTGGTGCTGGTGTCTACTGTCGTGAAATGAGGCTGGAACAGTCTCATTCACTTGGTAGATACTGTACTGTGTTCCAAGCAGAAATCTACGCAATTCTGTGTGGAGTACAATCGGCACTTCAGCAGAGGATCTGTGGTAAACGAATTTATTTTTGTTCCGACAGTCAGGCAGCCTTAAAAGCACTCAGTTCGAATGACTCACGGTCGAATCTAGTGATCGCATGTCGAACTCAAATTGAAGACCTCAGCATTTCAAATGCTGTTTACTTCTTATGGGTACCCGGCCATTCTGGTATTACTGGAAATGAATGGGCTGATGAGTTGGCTAGAGCAGGTGTAACGAATGATTTCGTTGGTCCTGAGCCAGCTTTACCACTTTCAACTAGTTGGATGCAGCACAAGATTCGTTCTTGGGCTGCATCCAAACATGCCAGCAACTGGCGCAGCTTGCAAATTTGCGCTCAGACAAAAGCATTTCTACCAGATTTAAATCTGAAAATGTCAAAGTGTCTACTGCATTTCTCCAAGCATCATTGCAGTATTCCGGTCAGAGCTCTGACTGGACATTGCAAACTCAATTATCACATGGCTACTATTCAACGTGCTGAGTATTATTTGTGTGATTTGTGTGAATGCGAATATGGTACTTCATATCATCTGATATGTAACTGTCCCGAATTGACGCAGCTACGTATCCGGGTTTTTGGTTCTCCATACATGGTTGAGTCTGTGTATGCGGAGCTAAAATTGAAGGATATTCTCTCGTTTCTCACCCAATGTGGTAAGGAGCTATAGTCAGAAGGGTTCATCGTTCTTCCTGGAGTTAATGAATCCCTTCTGTATTCACCTTAAATAGGGTTTAGCAGATTGTTTGGCATCCTTTAGGGGGTACCGAATTTACTTCTGCTCGTACATACTGCGAATCGTTCTGCATTCTTCCGGGAGTGTAGAATGGTGTCGCTTTTGTAAGATCTCTAAATCCTCTCGGGGGCTGGAGGTTTTATTAACAGCAGACTGTTCGGGACCTCGTAGAGGTTCAGAATTTACTTCTGTTTCCACTAAATGTGATCTTCAGCAGATTGTTCAGCATCCTTTAGGGGTGCAGAATTTACTTCTGCTTCTATGTGTTTTTGTGTCGTCAATTTTTCCCATCCTCCTAGTTCAACCCTTACCATTTCCTTTCAATCCTTCCCTCTTATATATCGGGAAAATGATGCTAAAGACAAATTGATGGCAAGGCACAAATCTCCAAATATCAAGGCGAACGTGCCATTTGAGCCAATTTGTTCTGATTCCTGATTCCGAATCGTCATAGAAAATCGTTAAAAAATTGTTGGTCATATTAGTTAATGCTTGAATGAACCGGATGTCACTATGCCGATATCCAGCTTTCGGTTCCGGAAGTACCGTCAATAGTATAAAATGTGATGAAATGTTAAATGTTAAAAACTCTTTTCTAAACTAAGTTGTAGCATTTAGGGGAATTTCTGCTGTAATATATAGGAGAAAATGAATAATATGAGAAAGGCATTATTGCATCACTAGGTGGATCAAAACAGGTTTTGCCTTTCTCATATAGAAAGGTTATGCAATCACTGTGAAAACCTTCTTTTGACCAGCCAGCACCAGCCGAGTGTCATATACCATTCAACCCAGTTCGTCGAGTCTGAGTGTGTGTATGTGACAATTAACTCGATTTTTTCAGAGATGACTGGACAGATTTTCACAAACTCAGATTTAAATGAAAGATTTTATTGTCTTATGGTTGTTATTAAATTTTATCCCGATTCGACTTTCGGTTCCAGAATTGCAGGGTGGTATGTGCAAATCTATTAGAAAATTCGCACTTAATTTTCTCGGAAATTTCTTACCCGATTTTTACAAATCAAGATGCAAATTAAAGGTTTCATAATACATAAAAACTTCCCGAAGAGTCGATTTAGATCCAACGTCCGGTTAAGGTATTACAGCGCGATAAGTGAAAATTTTTATTTTAACCGATTTTCACAAATCATGATTCAAATTAATACTCTCAGTATCTTAAATGATACTGTGCAATTTCATCCAGACCTGACTTCCGGTTTCGAAATTAAATGCAATGAGTACCAAAACTCTCAAACTGTCATGCAAAACGATGCAAAAAACGGTACGCATCGGTACGTAATGGTCAAGTCTTGCAACCGAATATTGATTATACAAAAAATCATCGCAGAATGTTATTTAAATCGGTGGTAAAAATTGCTCTAGAAATTTTAAATTCCTTTGGTTATATTTATACTTGCACGTTAACAGCTTCAACAACTTCAAGATTTATAGTCTTTTAAACTAAGAAAACATGTTATTCCACGTTGAGAGCACAGTCTGTAGCGTATCCCATCCAATTATCACTAATTGAATGAAGTAAACTGACGAAAAGAAATTCACTTTAGTGCAAAGCGAAAGTAGCTTCGTTCGTACGCTAGTCGAAAGGTGCTTTTATGATATTTGCGGCTAGAAAATGTTATCTTGGGAATGATTTCCTCCTGTCAAAGTCGAACTTAATTTACCACTCATTCATTTCCGACCTCAACGATCTCCTGCATTCTCGTATGTTATGATGTTATTGGAATGTAATCTTACGGCATGTTTGAAAATAGAGAGTTGCACTTTCTATACCGTTTCGCCGTTTCTATAGTGAAAAGTGGACAAAATGGACCTCGTAGTGCCAGTATCGAGTGTTATTGGTCATTTGTTTTCTTTATTTGGGATAACCGAAGCGCCTATATTATGGGCATTCATTTGCTATTTCCTACTAATCGAAAACTGGACTTGTACGCTAGTCAACTTTGTTTTAATTATTGAGATTAAGATATTGATTACCAATCAATGATTTAATTAACCGTAAACCTAATCATATCCTGCATTTCAATTCGATCACGTCACTTTCAACGCAACAAACTTTTAATAAACATTTCATTCGGGCGAGGAAATCGAGTTTTCCAATAACAAAAAATGTCCAATCTCTCCTACGAAGCTTGTAAACTGCGCATAAGGAAATCGATGTTATATTTGCAAGCAACATCTTGCGGTTGTTGCCGGAGCTTACAGGTTCGTTCGTCCGATTTGATGTTTGTTTGTAGTTGAACGCAAACCTCATGTTGTGAGCATGAGAGACTTGATATTGTAGTATTTTTCCTGAACCATTCGGTCTTCCGTTTCTACTGCAGGATGTTTAAATTTCACCCGAAGCCAGTTGGTTTGATCAGTTTGATGTTTGACTTGATGGTGGTGGTATAATTTCCAATAAAAAGGAAAAACAGCAACGTATATAGTTCACTCACGAAAGCAAACAAGGCTGAAGCAAGTTAGGCTACGAACTGTACATTGAATCAGTAGTTGGAACACGATTCGAACTTTAAACACAGGAATGTGTCTTCAAGCGTTCAGTGGAATGCGTTCAAATCACAACATGTGTGCCGAATCAAATTAATACTTCTTCGCATACACGTCTTACCACCAGTGCAGCTTATGTTGGGCTACGACAAAAAGCCATCTACTTGGTATTCCCTTACCGATACAACGTCAGCAGTGAAGCGTCAGCATTACGGCAGATATAAATCGAACCATCTTCCATCGGAGGTGCTTTAGGCAGTGTGTGGTGTGTAGCAGCCAGTCAATTTCAGTTTATTACACATGACCAACCAGAGTCAACTTTGGTGCATGAACCATTCAGCAGAAGATGGTCGACGTGATTTTGCCTCCACCCGTGTGAGGCGGACAAAGTGCGCTTCGGAATCGATTTGTCAATTTTGTAACGAACGGAACACACTCCCTGCTGTGCCTATATGACGATGATTGGCACGTACTAAGCGAAAAGCTAACTCACCATTTATCGTTTGACTCCTGCCGGTAATGCAGGTGCCAGTATGAGTGGAACACAGAACTAGGTGTGGATCATTTGCTTGCCACTCTCATAGTTCAATATTGGCTTGGCACGATACAGTTCAGTGGGAAGGAAATTGGCCCTGGAAACATCAGAACACTGTACCGGCAGCCTTAACCGAGGCCTTATATATCGAATCCTGAATAGGATGAGGATTGGACAAAAAGAAATGTCAAAGCAAAAATATTTCAATGAAACGTTCAGGGTATTCAACTCAATTACATGATCAAACCGTGTCTGGTTCGAGTGATTGACCCAGAAATCTTTTGAAGATTATCGTTTCAATACATGTAAGTAGCCACCAAGATTCGATGTGCGAAAAACTAGGCTCAATGGGCGGTCGAAACACTTTATTCGATTTCGACAACTGCCAACTCTTGTAGTTTTCATCTGTTAATGGCTGTCCCAGAAAATATAGAAGCACTTTGTTTTCGGTGGAAATAATACAAAAGGTTCGGATATATAATTTTTATTGAATATGCTGTTAACATTAAACTAAGTGTCGTATTCTGCACCTTTTCTCACAACACTCGTTCACAGAATGAATCGAAATTTTCTTGTCCTTCATCATTTAACATTGTCCCAACGGATTATCAACAAATCCGTATCCATACCAACGACGCCTAATTGTTTATCGGAAACATAAACGGTTACCATGGTAAAGCCAAAATCGGTTTCAGTGGTACCAGTTTCATAACCATTTTATACAAATATATTGCCACTCAAATATTGTACTGAATTATAATTGTATAAAATTCTCATTTATTTATCTTAATAACAAAATCAATAAACCAGAGAGCATACAATACAGAGTTAGAGTATATTACAATTTTTACTCTATCGTTATAAAATGTATTGAATATGACATGTTCTTTTCTGTACAATTTACCTCATTAATTAAATCTACCCAAAATCAACTATAGTGTATTTCCCCAATTTTGGGTAACGAGTGATGACCTCGAAATTTAGGTAAATGTAAGTTTAGTACAAGTATTATGCCATAACAAAGCACACTACGTATTTTTTACCAATCAACTCCAAGTTTGAGCAGAAACTACCTAATTTTGGGTAGCGTATAGATGAGCTCGATAATGAGTGATATCTCCTCAAAGTAGGTAGAAATGATTTTCAGTGTACATCTCATGATCCACATTGTGGATTCTGCTCGTTACTTTTTTTCTTTTCTTTTTTTTTTTATTTTGTTTATTAGTTCCTACACTAAGGAGTGTATCGAAAATAAGCTATCCACAAATTTTTCTTTTAAATTATGATAAAAAACGATATTTTATTGAAACTAAAAATGGATCCTTTATTGTACGAGGTTGAACTTGAGCATAATGAAAATCGGATGAAATTTAAGTTATTCTTTCACGAATTTTCGAGAGATACCACTTTCTGGTCCAGTTTCGGGTTGGAAGAACCGGGTTTTCTGCCTCTTCGTGGTAGCTCATCCAGAGAATAGTGTTCCCCAAACTTATTAATGATGGTTTTAACACTGACATGATGAATTCCAAACCGCTTCGCCAATTTTCGCATAGTAATACCCTTCTCACTTAGCCATGTGTCCAGAACCTTAATTTTCACTTCCTATTCAATACATGACATTTTGAAAACGCAGAATTTCAACCGCACAAATAAACAAACGAAAGCTGACAGTCAAACGCACAGCATACTGTGATCTGAGCATAAAAAACCATCTCAAATATATGCGTACAACACCAATGTATGTGGATAGCTTATTATCGATACACTCCATAGTACATATTAATATTCTCAACAGTTGTGATCAGCGATTGTAGCCTATCTGGTGCATCTTTCTGCGTACGTTCTTCATCAGATTCAGCAAAGACTTCTTTGCGATGGATAGATTTGGCGACCGAGATAAGTTTCCCAAGATATGCCTACTATTTACTCGCGCCTACCACGTTTCTTTCGATTGCTATTAAATTCATGGTTCTTCTCTGCTTCGAATGTGCTTCACTTCAGTTGCTTCTGCTGTTGAGCACGAACCGAGAGCTAGAATGGTTTGCAATTTTGTCTGCATTTGAGAGCATGACGTTTAAGTTTTCGATTGAGCTCTTTCTTGGATTTTACCCGATCTAAATTCAAAACTGAACCCCGTTGTTTCTTCTCTTCTTTTGAACTTTGTTTTGTTTCAACTAGCTGATCAGAGACCTTCTGACTGTTTGCTCGTTTTCTTTGAATTGGTTCCAACAAAATCCATACCGGGTACCATTGACAACTCATTTTCTTCCTCACTGCAATTCGTTTTGTTCTTCGTCTGTTTCACCATTACGAAGCAACGCTCGATTCTCACCATCCGAGTTATTTTCTTTCGCCAAATAAGTTGTGGTCCATTCAATTACCTTGACGGTAACATTTTCTGTATCGTACTCTCGATCATCCTGATCCTGATCGTTAAGTTTTGGGATCAATTTGTAGGAACCCCCTTGGGGTCTATATCCTTTTTGCGGGGGTCGACGTAAACGAAAACTGACTATGGGGGTGGACGAGGTTGTTGTTATTTGAAGTATTTACGCTAAACAAGTTGTGTTTATTTGACCATCCGCAGAAATTGATACATATTTTACATAAATATTAAAAGAGCAAAAAATTTAATTTTCAAATTAATTTGTTGATGGGGGTCTGAGGCCTAAGTTAATTTTAGTAAAGCGGTCCTTGACCCAAAATAGTTTGCGAACCCCTGAACTAAGGAGTGTATCGAAAATGAGCTATCCACATACATTTGTGTTGTACGCATATATTTGTGATGGTTTCTATGCTCAGATCACAGCATGCTGTGTGTTTGGCTGTCAGCTTCCGTTTGTTCACTTGTTTATGTGGTTGATATTCTGCGTTTTCAAAATGTCGCGTATTGAAAAGGAAGTGAAAATTAAGGTTGTGGACACATGGCTAAGTGAGAAGGGTATTACTATGCGAAAATTGGCTAAGCGGTTTGGAATTCATCATGCCAGTGTTAGAACTATCTTTAATAAGTTCGGGGAACACTATTCTTTGGATGAGCTACCTGGAAGAGTCAGAAAACCCGGTTCTTTCAACCCGAAACTGAACCAGAAAGTGGTACACCCAAACCTCCGTTTACTAACACTTTTTATACGTTACCTCTTTTTACGTAACTCTTTTTACGAACCAAATCCCAAATAACGTAATCTTTTTTTACGAACCTACTTCGTAAAAAGAGGTTTTGGCATACATTGAAATCGATTTCCGACTCCATGGAAACTACTACAATATGGGTATTTTTGGAACGGGATTAAAGAGTAGATTCCGGAAAATGATGTTTGAGGTGATTCTGAAATCCAAAATGCGACTTCCGGTTTCTTGATATTTCTTGAAAACCCATACAATATAGGTACTTTCGGAACGGGTTTAATGAGTAGATATCGGAAAACGATATTTGAGGTGGTTCTTAAATCCAAGATAGCGACTTCCGGTTGATTGATATTCCTTGAAAACTCTTGCAATATGGATATTTTCGTAACGGAATTGATGAGTAGATGTCGGAAAATGAATTTTGAGGTGGTTCTGAAATCCAAGATGTCGACTTTCGGTTTATCGATATTCCTTGAAAACCTTAACAATGTGAGAATTTTTGGAAAGTAGTTAATAAACAAATGCCGCAAAACTATGTTTGGTGTCGTCTCGAATTCCAATATAACATCCTCCAATTTATCGATATGCCTTATAAAGCCTTAAAACAAAGAAATTTCCGAAACATATTGGATACCAATAAGCGATATTTGAGCTCGTTTCAAAATTCAATGAGGTGACTTCCTGTATAGTGTTTAAAGGAATACCAAGTTCAAGGAAAATAGCAAAAACTTTCAAAAGATACTAATAAACCGGAAGTCACTGTTTTGCATTTCAAAACCACATCAAATATCATTTTCCGACGTCTTCTTTTAATTCTCTTTCCGAAAGTACCCATATTGTAAGGGGTTTCAAGGAATATCAACAAACCGGAAGTTACCATCTTGAATTTAAGAACCAACTCAAACATTGTTTTCTGACATCTACTCATAAATCCCGTTCCGAAAATACCCATATTGTAAGGGTTTTCAAGGAATATCAAAAAACCGGAAGTCGCCATCTTGGATCTAAGAACCACCTCAAACATCATTTTCTGACATCTATTCATCAATCCCGTTCCGAAAATATCCATATTGTAAGGATTATCAAGGAGTATCAACAAACCGGAAGTCGCCATTTTGAATTTCAAAACTACCTCAAACATCGTTTTCTGACATCTACTCATAAATCCCGTTCTTAAAATACCCGAAAATACCCGAAACCGGAAGTCGCCATCTTGGATCTAAGAACCACCTCAAACATCATTTTCTGACATCTATTCATCAATACATCGTTTTCTGACATCTACTCATCAATCCCGTTCCGAAAATACCCATATTGTATGGGTTTTCAAGAAATATCAAGAAACCGGAAGTCGCCATCTTGGATTTAGAAACGAGCCCAAACATCATTTTTTTGCACTTACTCTTCACATTCGTTCCGAAAATAACCACATCCACATTAATCACACAAAACTTTTTTTACGAAGTTAATTCCAAATAACGTAAACTTTTTTTTACGAACCAAATCCCAAATAACGTAAACTTTTTTTACGAACTACCTCTTTTTACGAACCCCCGTTTAGTTCGTGAATGGAGGTTTCGGTGTATATGTAATCATGAAGAACAAATAAATGTCAATACGTGATTTGGCCAAAAAAGCAGGAACGAGTGTCGGAATGATCCAGCGTATCAAGAGGCGAAATCACCTGAAGATCTACAAGAAGCAGAAAATCTCGAAACAAAGTGTAGAACAGAAGAAGCGAGCAGCAACAAGGGTCCAGAAATTGTATTCGCGTCTTTTGCAGTGTCCGGATGCATGCGTTTTGATGGACGATGAGACTTATGTAAAGGAGGACTCAAAAACCTTTCCAGATCGACAATACTTTACTGTCGTCGTTGGGGAGGATGTGAGCGATGCGGACAGGTCATTCAAGTGGAGAAATTCGGTAGAAAAGTACTGGTATGGCAAGCAATATGTTCCTGTGGTTTGAAGTCAACCATTTTTGACACTATCGAAACTATAAATGCAGAAATCTATCGATCTGAGTGTCTCCAGAAGAGATTACTGCCTTTATATAAGAAGCATAGTACACTTCCACTGTTTTATCCGGATTTAGCGTCGGCTCACTATGCCAAAACCACTCTCAATTGGCTTGCGGAAAAGGGTATAAATTTCGTTGAGAATAATATCAATCCACCAAATTGCCCTCAGCTTCGATTTATCGAACATTACTGGGCAATCGTAAAGAGGGTCTTCAAGAAGACTGGTAAGGCAGTTGAGAACATGCAGGAGTTCAAAAAAATTTGGGCTCAAGCGTCCAAAAAGTGTGATGCAACACTTGTCCGGAAATTGATGAAGAGCGTTCGATCAAAAGTTCGAAAACTCGTTAAGGAATAACTTAAATTTCATCCAGTTTTTATTATGCTCAAGTTTAACCTCGTACAATAAAGGATCAATTTTAAGTTTAAATAAAATATCGTTTTTATCATAATTTGAAAGAAATTTTTTTGGATAGTTTATTTCCGATACACTCCTTAGCGTAACAAAAATTGTTACTTGGGTAGGGTCCTTGGGGTTTCGAATCATGGGTAGAAGTCATTTTTGTAAACATATCTTGATGTACATTTCGTTGCTTCTCGAAGCAGTTGTGATGAAGGGTTGTGAAATCTTTCCGCAATCACAAATAGCTTTCCAAACTATAACTTTTTTATTATTTCTGACACTCTCCATGTACAGCCTGTTACATAACAGCATGGTCACGATTACTCGCAATCGGTAAAGTGGAATGGATTGAATATTTTGTTTAACACTAGATATACGGATTTTGGTTATATACCTTTTCTACTGGAGTGAGCCAATTGGACTTACACAAGAAGTTTTATCAAAGAAAAAGTATCAATCATCAATTAAATTGGCTCGGTCCGTAAATCTAGTGTTAACACAGAGGGCAGTAGTGTCCTTGATGCAATGCGAGACTGAACCAGCTGACTATTGTTTAGAATTCGGTCTCAGCATTTCTCCAAAATAAGCACAGCGTACGCTTCACACTTCGAAGCAGTTTTTTTTGTGCACGCACCCGCGAGGTCCCAAAATGATCAAGCTGCCAAGGTGAAATACATGCAAAAGTCGAAACAGTTTGTGAGTAAGTGGGTGAATCGTTGTAAAGAGGTGAAAAATATCGACGACTGCTCAATTCGCGGTTCTGTTGGTATATTGACGGGAAAAGACGAAAATGTGATTTGTGACCCGTTTTTGAAGAACCCGACAACAACTTTGCGCGAAGCTGCTTCAAAATTGACCAAAAAACGTCTTGGATTGGTCCTCTCAGTCGCCCGATGCCAATCCAATTCAGAACGTCTGGGCTCAAACAAAGATGAAGCTTGGGAAGAACCGACCACACAATTTGAAGCAGCTTGTTCGTCGAATTAACAAATTTTGGAGGTCGTTTTCAGAAGAATGCGCATAAAATCTCGCTCAAAGTAGGGCAACAAAGGTATTATGGCCCAATTTAGGATTGATTTTATTTTGGCCCACTTTGTAAAAATATTCGCCGAATGTTGTAATATCTTTGTAAATCCCCTCGGCAATAGGTAATTTAACGGTGATTAGCTTCAAATTTATGCAACATGGGTTACTTAACATCGATTAAATCCATAAAATTTGTTAGGTTGTGATATATGAAGTGGCCAAAATACCTTTATTGCCGTATGCCTCGAAAGTGTCATGCCATTATTAATGCTGAAGGGGATTGGACTTGTTATTAATGTATTTGCATATAATAAAACAATATTCAAAAGGTCGTCAAATGGTGAGATAACTAAGTCCTCACAAGTCCCTATCTCATGCCTCCCCGAGCGTCTATGATGACATTTGGTCAATAGAACGGCGTCGACTGGGTGCTATCGCCTTCAGCGTTAGTAGCAGAATGAGAGGGTGCAAAATGGCTTGTAGGTTGAAGCCCATCCTAAAGTGCAGTGTCTATCATAGTATATTACAACATATAATTCTGTTGTTTATTACATCATGTATTATTATTATTATTATTATTATTTTTATTATTATAATTATTATTATTATTATTATTATTATTATTATTATTATTATTATTATTATTATTATTATTATTATTATTATTATTATTATTATTATTATTATTATTATTATTATTATTATTAGACGAGCGTAACTTACACTGCGACATTAACTGTTATATTGTATCATAGCATATTATTTCACATATTATCGTCTTACACTATTTTATGTTATTATATACTATGTTGTATGGTATTATACTGCATTGCATTATATCATATTATATTGTATTATATTATATTATATTATATTATATTATATTATATTATATTATATTATATTATATTATATTATATTATATTATATTATATTATATTGTATTCTATTATACTATGTTATATTGTATTGCATTATGTTGTATTATATTATATTATATTATATTATATTATATTATAGGGTTTATTATGAGTAGTACTACGTACCTCTGCGCAAAATATAAATTTGTTTTCCTTATAAGTTATCATTTTTAAATTTTAACTAAATATCAAGGTCGTCACAAGGTGAGCTTGGTCCTCACTGGTTCCTGTTTCATGCCTACACGTGTATCTGTGGTGACAATTGGTCGATGGAATGCGTTGATGGCAGAATGAGAGGATGAGAGATGACATATAAATTGAAGTAATATAATATCATAGCATATCGCAACATATCATTTTATTCATTCTATTATTTAGTATATATTTCATTGTACTATATTATGTTGTTTTTTATTATTATTTTCATTATTATATTTATTGTTATTATTATTATTTTTTCATCAATAATAATAACATATATTATTTTTATAGATGTGGATATTATTATTGTTATTTGATAAGAAATATTCTACTTCCTGCAGTATTGCGAAGATAGAAGAGCATAACCGACACTCTACATTAACTGTTATTTTATATATTGATTTATAATATATTATATTGTATGACATTGTATTATATTATATTAAATTAAAATATATTATACTTTGTTATGTTATTATTATTATTATTATTATTATTATTTTTATCACTATTATTATTATTAATAATATTAAAAATTGTATTTCTATTGTTTCTATTAGTATTATTTTTATGATTATTATTATTATTATTATTATTATTATTATTATTACTATTGTTACCATTATTATAATCTTTATCATTATCAGCTACATTTTCATTTCCATACTACACATTTCACTTTACACATATATTATTAAATTGTATCATATTATATTACGTCATATTTTGCTGTATATTATATAACATTGTACTATATTATACTACATTATGGGACAATGTTTGGTATTGTTTTATATAGTATTGTAAGGTACTTTTTTAATACACAATTATAAGTGTATTATATTGCATTGTGATGTATTACATTTTTATATTTTATGCATAATAATATTTTATTATATTCAGTGTCGTATAGTGACCAAACTATATTATAATATATTATGGTATATTTTACTATATTATGTCACATAACATTATGATACTATTATATTCATCATAAAATATTATAGTAGACTATAATACACTGTACTATACGATTTTGCACCGTTTTATACTATATTGTGTTTTATTGTATTATACTGCCGGAAATTATATTAAAGTGTATTATGTTACATTATATAATACTATACTCAAGTACATTGTAAGGGAAGAGGGATGGGAGTGCATCAGGGTATCTTACAAGTGAATGACTGGATGAAGGAGTGAAATGTCAACCCGATTCATAGGGGAAAGCTGTGTGTTTTCCCCAGAAGGTCTGAAATGAGTAAGACGCACCCTTCTAACAAACAAACCATCAGGCAGGTTTAAGCTGGTACAGCGAATTCTTTTATTATATGGCCGGATGTTATTGCTGGAAGGTGCCGGGTCCTCAAAGCCCATTTTGGCCTTCTTAACAGCAGTAATATGAAAGTTATCTGATAATCAAATTCGGATCTACTGTAAGTCTACCTGCATCCACTGGTAATGCCTTGAACTGATGGTGGCTTCACACATACATACATACATACATAATAAAACAATATTCAAAAGTATTCTCATTTGCTCACAACAGTGACCACGGTCTTATGTAATAGACTATAGAAAGGCTACGGAATAACTGTGAAACCTGATTTTTGAACCGAGACGCGCAGAGAGTCGATTGTCACATACCATTTTTATCAGTTTGTCGATATCGCAAAATTTCAAAGTATGCACTCGATTTTCTCAGAGATGGCTGGAGCGATTTTTACAAAATTATGCTCAAATGAAAGTTCCTATGGTCCCATAGAACGCAAGTGAATTTTATCCGGATCCGATTTCTGATTCCAGAACCATAGGATAACACGTGTTTAAAATTGCAAACCATCATTCCCAAACTTTTTTAGTCGAATGCCCATTTTGGACCACAGGCAAAAAAAATCCTTTACCAAGCGATTTAGCATTACTGCAGTTAACTTTATTTTAAGCTGCTAAGTAATGACCAAAGGTAAAGAAACTAGTTTTCTACTTAATACTGCAAGATTAAAATAATATATGCTTTTTTCAATAATATAAATAATATATGCTTGATAAGTGTTTAAGCCAGTGCTGAAAAAATTCGTTATCACAATGGTGACTCGAGCTTACATTGAGACAACACATATATCATCGTCCACCCAACGACGATTGTCGCCAATTGAATCATAACAAGTATCATGACTGCCGAACCCTTTCAGTATCATTGGAAATTGATTTCATGAAAATGTAAACAAAAGTTATCCCCCTATCACCCGGCGATGAGCCAGTGATAGACGACAATATTTGTCTCATTCGACATTCAGTTGAGCATCAACGGTATCATATTCATTCCTGAGAATCATCGTCAACCGGGTCGATTGGGCCCTTCCAATCATATGCAGTTCCCAGCGCCCTGGAGAACAAGTCTTTGTTTAATTTAATAAGTAAAATGTTTTCCAACGTATCTTTCCCAAGGCCAGTGCGTTGATTAGAGAGAACCAAGGCAAGGGCACTGAAAGACCGTTCAACAGAGACTTGGTTCGATGGTGTGGATAGTACAACCATTGCTACTGCATATATCTCTGGGTGCGTAGTCTTACGGCGCAACCAATGGTCCCACACGTTGTAGTTATGTTTTTGGCGTGGCTCTAGGTCCAAAGACTTAACTTGTTGAAGAAACCCGGTCTCGCAACCAAGATTCACGGATTCACCAAACATTTGCGTAAGATACTGATCAAAATCATCGGTAGACTCTGACGATTCTCTACTTGTACTAGCCGGTGTTTTACCCAGTTGGCAGATACGTTCCCATGTATCGACTATGTATTGCTGAATTTTATCTTTTTCCTCAGCCGTGAATATTTTAGAACCTCGATAGTTGAACCTTGGATCCAGGTATAATGCCATCTGGACCGCCTTCAATTGGCGCAAAATGTTCAATCTATTGTTCAACGACCGAAGTAAATGGGGACTGAAAGAGTTTTCGCGAACTTTCTGTACCTCACTCGTTGCCATCAGCCATGCCATATAGAAGTCAGATAACGACACGTGCTTCTCTTGCATTTGCTTTGTGCAGATGTACAACGGCTTAAACGTATCATAGTAATGCTCAATGAACGACCATTGATTGGAAAGGTCTAGTTCGGGAAAATTATCGGCCAACTGGTTAAAAAACCTTTTTTGGTGTACGAACGATTCCATCATTTTGAATATACCACCCCATCGTGTCCTACTCCAGACGGGTGGGTATGAAGCATCGTAGCTTTCAAACTCTGACCGGTACTTCACCAGCTTACATTTTCTAGCAACAGCAGTGATGGCTCGGATAGACTCATCGGATTTATCAACAACATCCAGTATTGCAAGCTGTAAGGTATGCACGGCACATCTCACAAGAGTAATCCTTTCGGACAGTTCATTGGCCAGTTCAGCAGTAACGTTTCGTTCACACTGTTGATCATCCTCTATCACATCCGACTCATCTAGCTCATCTATGTTCGTACCATCAGCCTGCTGCTCTGTAGGCATTACGTACGTATCATTGTTTAATTTTCTAACCGTTGCCACCATATTAGCCCCATTGTCGCATGTCACGGAAAATATGTTCTCAAGAGATAGCCCATAGTCGGCCAAAGTATCCATAACTTTTGATTTCAAGAACGCCGCTGTTTGACTTTCTTTAATTTCGATCATACCAAGGGTACGAATGACCACCTGCTCGTCTAGGGCATACTGTACATTGATGCCTAAGATATGGCGATTGTGTCGGGCAGCAGAATCTATTTTCAAGCAGACGAGCTTGCCTTTCATCTCATCTATCAACATTCCTTTTAGACGACAGGCAGTCTTCGAGAGATGACATTTCATTGTGACACGGTTCAAAGTGCACCCAAGAGTCGTTGTAATCGGTTTCAGTAAGTCTTTGAAGCCTTCCCACTCGAAGCAGGAAATAGGAAGATGATGGAAGGTCGTCAGCTTAACTGCTGACGCAATTAGTAACTGCCGGTCAATAGCTATTAAACGCTTAGGAATTACTCTTTCCTTCTTCTCCATTGGATAGGCAATTGTAAGGAGATTGTTTGCACATGCACGTTCCGTATGTACGGTACGAAAGTGACGGATGAAGTTGCCAGGGGCAAATCTACTCTGGACGTATGGACATCCTGATGCGGGATCGATGTTGCAGATAGCTTTATCGCCCTGTCTTACTACCAATGACGACGCAATGTCCGTCAGTGACCGCTGCAGCTTATTGCGGTCTGCTCTTGTTGTAGGTGCCATCGTATAAACACCACACAAAATTTAGTCGTTAATGGTTTAACTCTAAATACGCTCCTCTATCTAAACACACACACACTTGATAAATACTTCTTTGATCAATATTGAATTCGCACTATATCACTATAACCTTGTCTGAACCGGATTCGTTCGGAATACGATACGAAACCTGACAGACTCTCCCTCCTACGCCTCCGACAAGTGCCGGAAGCAACGGTGGTATCTCATTGTTGCCCGGGAGATAATATTTTACCCGAGCTCCCACCTATCTGGCAGTGGGCCACGGTAGTGCACCACTTCACCAGCGCTCATATAGCTATTCGCCTCTCTGTTCGTACCTGTCCCTCCAAACCGTAGTTAGCAATTCCAACAACCTACATATTTTCAGTTAGCTTTTCCAACAACCTATCCGATTTTTTTTTCTTAGCTAAGTCCAACACTTTTTTAGTTATTCCAACAACCGATTTAGTTCAGTCAACACCCGCATTTTTTTTCCAAAACCCAGCTGTTTCACATATGGTAGTGCCGTCCCCGCTCTGTCGAATGCAATTGACGTGAGCGTAGTACGCGGGATAGGTGATAAGTTACGAACGTAGGCGCAATGCCTATCCGTGCGGGATATGTGCCAGTTCGTACATGGGTAACATGCTGGAAGGCCGCAGCATGAGAGGCATACGCTTAGTAAACCGGGTTGACCGGTTGCAACTTGGTCACATTTGTATGGAACAAAAAATTTGTGCGCAGATTTTCCAAAACGGACTTCACGTCGTGAAAGTACGTCGCAAAACTACCAGAACGCACCATATGTCGTTACGTTCGTTTACCAAAGTAAGCCGTAACAACGATTTTAAATAATGCCTCTCGGTACGAACCATCACCATGGACACGTATATGGGCGGTCCGCTGCCTATGCCGCATCGATAGGCGTTAACGGTTAACACTGTATACATAACTACGGACGCGTATACGGGAGCGGTTCGCTGCATGTGCATCGCTGTTAGGCGTTAGCCATAGATACGTTTTCAACCAACCACCAATCTTAAACCACTCGTGCACTTAACCATTGTTACGACATGTACGACCCAGAACTTTATATCACTGGGTCGATGTGATCAACAGATGGAAACTTGGTCAAGTAACCCGGTTGCAAAAACTGGTATTAGTAATACCAGTTTTTGCAACCGGGTTACTTGACCAAGTTATAGTGCGAAAAGTTTTACTGTCAGTAAAACTTTTCGCACTATATCACTATACCATATAGTGGTTCAGTGCGACACTTGATCTTTCGATGACGTGCTTATTTTTTTTAAGTTTTTTTCAAGTTTTTATTTACCATATATCACCATACTCGTCTAAGATGTTCCCATCAGTTTGCCATATGATGTGGCATGAATGGCCCTTGTAGTTGGATACATCCCCATACTCGTCTAAGATGTTCCCATCAGTTTGCCATATGATGTGGCATGAATGGCCCTTGTAGTGGGATACATCCCCATACTTGCCTTAGACGTTCCCATCAGTTTGCCATATGATGTGGCATGAATGGCCCTTGTAGTGGGATACATCCCCATACTCGTCTAAGATGTTCCCATCAGTTTGCCATATGATGTACCATTAATGGCCCTTGTAGTGGGCATGTCAGCTAAACCGCCTTCTACGTTCCGCTCGGTCTGCCGCACGATGCGAGGCATAGTTGTCTCACTAACGGTACCGTAGTATACGGTTCCGCTGGTTGCGGTGGACCGACGCGTTAAAGTTATTACAAATCATGATAAAGTTGGCCTGTTTTGGCCACAAATCTATCTATAGGGGGACCACATTTCGGAACGTATGCGTCGAAAATATTGACTTTTGAGCCCAAAAAATGCATTTTGAGCGTATGGTCAATTTGGTCC
>NC_080571.1:244908665-244913665 GCF_030247185.1 Malaya genurostris | reverse complement strand
ATATGGCAAACTGATGGGAACATCTTAGACGAGTATGGGGATGTATCCCACTACAAGGGCCATTCATGCCACATCATATGGCAAACTGATGGGAACATCTTAGACGAGTATGGTGATATATGGTAAATAAAAACTTGAAAAAAACTTAAAAAAAATAAGCACGTCATCGAACGATCAAGTCGTTCGAGACGTGCTATACAGTCCTAGTACGATACCTCCACTAGGTCATGTACTATCCACGGGACCGATTACCAGAGTAGAATCAGTTGGCAAGAGACATAGAATGTCGCACTATACCACTATATGGTATAGTGATATAGTGCGAAAAGTTTTACTGTCAGTGCTGAAAAAATTCGTTATCACAATGGTGACTCGAGCTTACATTGAGACAACACATATATCATCGTCCACCCAACGACGATTGTCGCTAATTGAATCATAACAAGTATCATGACTGCCGAACCCTTTCAGTATCATTGGAAATTGATTTCATGAAAATGTAAACAAAAGTTATCCCCCTATCACCCGGCGATGAGCCAGTGATAGACGACAATATTTGTCTCATTCGACATTCAGTTGAGCATCAACGGTATCATACTCATTCCTGAGAATCATCGTCAACCGGGTCGATTGGGCCCTTCCAATCATACGCAGTTCCCAGCGCCCTGGAGAATAAGTCTTTGTTTAATTTAATAAGTAAAATGTTTTCCAACGTATCTTTCCCAAGGCCAGTGCGTTGATTAGAGAGAACCAAGGCAAGGGCACTGAAAGACCGTTCAACAGAGACTTGGTTCGATGGTGTGGATAGTACAACCATTGCTACTGCATATATCTCTGGGTGCGTAGTCTTACGGCGCAACCAATGGTCCCACACGTTGTAGTTATGTTTTTGGCGTGGCTCTAGGTCCAAAGACTTAACTTGTTGAAGAAACCCGGTCTCGCAACCAAGATTCACGGATTCACCAAACATTTGCGTAAGATACTGATCAAAATCATCGGTAGACTCTGACGATTCTCTACTTGTACTAGCCGGTGTTTTACCCAGTTGGCAGATACGTTCCCATGTATCGACTATGTATTGCTGAATTTTATCTTTTTCCTCAGCCGTGAATATTTTAGAACCTCGATAGTTGAACCTTGGATCCAGGTATAATGCCATCTGAACCGCCTTCAATTGGCGCAAAATGTTCAATCTATTGTTCAACGACCGAAGTAAATGGGGACTGAAAGAGTTTTCGCGAACTTTCTGTACCTCACTCGTTGCCATCAGCCATGCCATATAGAAGTCAGATAACGACACGTGCTTCTCTTGCATTTGCTTTGTGCAGATGTACAACGGCTTAAACGTATCATAGTAATGCTCAATGAACGACCATTGATTGGAAAGGTCTAGTTCGGGAAAATTATCGGCCAACTGGTTAAAAAACCTTTTTTGGTGTACGAACGATTCCATCATTTTGAATATACCACCCCATCGTGTCCTACTCCAGACGGGTGGGTATGAAGCATCGTAGCTTTCAAACTCTGACCGGTACTTCACCAGCTTACATTTTCTAGCAACAGCAGTGATGGCTCGGATAGACTCATCGGATTTATCAACAACATCCAGTATTGCAAGCTGTAAGGTATGCACGGCACATCTCACAAGAGTAATCCTTTCGGACAGTTCATTGGCCAGTTCAGCAGTAACGTTTCGTTCACACTGTTTATCATCCTCTATCACATCCGACTCATCCAGCTCATCTATGTTCGTACCATCAGCCTGCTGCTCTGTAGGCATTACGTACGTATCATTGTTTAATTTTCTAACCGTTGCCACCATATTAGCCCCATTGTCGCATGTCACGGAAAATATGTTCTCAAGAGATAGCCCATAGTCGGCCAAAGTATCCATAACTTTTGATTTCAAGAACACCGCTGTTTGACTTTCTTTGATTTCGATCATACCAAGGGTACGAATGACCACCTGCTCGTCTAGGGCATACTGTACATTGATGCCTAAGATATGGCGATTGTGTCGGGCAGCAGAATCTATTTTCAAGCAGACGAGCTTGCCTTTCATCTCATCTATCAACATTTCTTTTAGACGACAGGCAGTCTTCGAGAGATGACATTTCATTGTGACACGGTTCAAAGTGCACCCAAGAGTCGTTGTAATCGGTTTCAGTAAGTCTTTGAAGCCTTCCCACTCGAAGCAGGAAATAGGAAGATGATGGAAGGTCGTCAGCTTAACTGCTGACGCAATTAGTAACTGCCGGTCAATAGCTATCAAACGCTTAGGAATTACTCTTTCCTTCTTCTCCATTGGATAGGCAATTGTAAGGAGATTGTTTGCACATGCACGTTCCGTATGTACGGTACGAAAGTGACGGATGAAGTTGCCAGGGGCAAATCTACTCTGGACGTATGGACATCCTGACGCGGGATCGATGTTGCAGATAGCTTTATCGCCCTGTCTTACTACCAATGACGACGCAATGTCCGTCAGTGACCGCTGCAGCTTATTGCGGTCTGCTCTTGTTGTAGGTGCCATCGTATAAACACCACACAAAATTTAGTCGTTAATGGTTTAACTCTAAATACGCTCCTCTATCTAAACACACACACTTGATAAATACTTCTTTGATCAATATTGAATTCGCACTATATCACTATAACCTTGTCTGAACCGGATTCGTTCGGAATACGATACGAAACCTGACAGACTCTCCCTCCTACGCCTCCGACAAGTGCCGGAAGCAACGGTGGTATCTCATTGTTGCCCGGGAGATAATATTTTACCCGAGCTCCCACCTATCTGGCAGTGGGCCACGGTAGTGCACCACTTCACCAGCGCTCATATAGCTATTCGCCTCTCTGTTCGTACCTGTCCCTCCAAACCGTAGTTAGCAATTCCAACAACCTACATATTTTCAGTTAGCTTTTCCAACAACCTATCCGATTTTTTTTTCTTAGCTAAGTCCAACACTTTTTTAGTTATTCCAACAACCGATTTAGTTCAGTCAACACCCGCATTTTTTTTCCAAAACCCAGCTGTTTCACATATGGTAGTGCCGTCCCCGCTCTGTCGAATGCAATTGACGTGAGCGTAGTACGCGGGATAGGTGATAAGTTACGAACGTAGGCGCAATGCCTATCCGTGCGGGATATGTGCCAGTTCGTACATGGGTAACATGCTGGAAGGCCGCAGCATGAGAGGCATACGCTTAGTAAACCGGGTTGACCGGTTGCAACTTGGTCACATTTGTATGGAACAAAAAATTTGTGCGCAGATTTTCCAAAACGGACTTCACGTCGTGAAAGTACGTCGCAAAACTACCAGAACGCACCATATGTCGTTACGTTCGTTTACCAAAGTAAGCCGTAACAACGATTTTAAATAATGCCTCTCGGTACGAACCATCACCATGGACACGTATATGGGCGGTCCGCTGTCTATGCCGCATCGATAGGCGTTAACGGTTAACACTGTATACATAACTACGGACGCGTATACGGGAGCGGTTCGCTGCATGTGCATCGCTGTTAGGCGTTAGCCATAGATACGTTTTCAACCAATCACCAATCTTAAACCACTCGTGCACTTAACAATTGTTACGACATGTACGACCCAGAACTTTATATCACTGGGTCGATGTGATCAACAGATGGAAACTTGGTCAAGTAACCCGGTTGCAAAAACTGGTATTAGTAATACCAGTTTTTGCAACCGGGTTACTGTCAGTAAAACTTTTCGCACTATATCACTATACCATATAGTGGTATAGTGCGACATTCTATGTCTCTTGCCAACTGATTCTACTCTGGTAATCGGTCCCGTGGATAGTACATGACCTAGTGGAGGTATCGTACTAGGACTGTATAGCACGTCTCGAACGACTTGATCGTTCGATGACGTGCTTATTTTTTTTAAGTTTTTTTCAAGTTTTTATTTACCATATATCACCATACTCGTCTAAGATGTTCCCATCAGTTTGCCATATGATGTGGCATGAATGGCCCTTGTAGTGGGATACATCCCCATACTCGTCTAAGATGTTCCCATCAGTTTGCCATATGATGTATCATGAATGGCCCTTGTAGTGGGATACATCCCCATACTTGCCTTAGACGTTCCCATCAGTTTGCCATATGATGTGGCATGAATGGCCCTTGTAGTGGGATACATCCCCATACTCGTCTAAGATGTTCCCATCAGTTTGCCATATGATGAACCATTAATGGCCCTTGTAGTGGGCATGTCAGCGAAACCGCCTTCTACGTTCCGGTCGGTCTGCCGCACGATGCGAGGCATAGTTGTCTCACTGACGGTACCGTAGTATACGGTTCCGCTGGTTGCGGTGGACCGACGCGTTAAAGTTATTACAAATCATGATAAAGTTGGCCTGTTTTGGCCACAAATCTATCTATAGGGGGACCACATTTCGGAACGTATGCGTCGAAAATATTGACTTTTGAGCCCAAAAAATGCATTTTGAGCGTATGGTCAATTTGGTCCGGAGGGGGTGCATGCCATGTGAGTCGACCAACCATGGTGCGGTACACTACGGCTTGGCTGCACAGGTTCGAACAGTGAGGCATAATGGCTATATGAGCGAGTCCAAACATGATGTTGTACATTACGGCTTGGCTGGACAGGTACGAACAGTGAGGCATAATGGCTATATGAGGGAGTCCAACCATGATGTTGTACATTACGGCTTGGTTGGACAGGTACGAACAGTGAGGCATAATGGCTATATGAGGGAGTCCAACCATGATGTTGTACATTACGGCTTGGTTGGACAGGTACGAACAGTGAGGCGTAATGGCTATATGAGGGAGTCCAACCATGATGTGGTGCACTATGGTTTGGTCGGAGGAGGTACAAGTTAATGGTCGATCGGTTGGTTAAACAGACGGAAGCGTGTTCTGTCGCTCTGTCGAACCGACTCCGACTAATGCGAATAGGATTTAGGTGTCTGATGAATGTTATACGGCTACCACGTTATATGCGATAG